>NC_092875.1:269427350-269727350 GCF_028372415.1 Notamacropus eugenii
TAGGCTAACTCAATTGGCAAAAGAGGTCCAAAAAGCCAATGATGAGAAGAATGTTTTAAAAAGTAAAATTAGCCAAATGGAAAAGGAGGTTCAAAAGCTCACTGAACAAAATGGTTCTTTAAAAACGAGAATGGAACAGATGGAAGCTAATGACTTTATGAGAAACCAAGACATTACAAATAAAACCAAAAGAATGAAAAAATGGAAGACAATATGAAATATCTCAATGGAAAAACAACTGACCTGGAAAATAGATCCAGGAAAGACAATTTAAAAATTATGGGACTACCCGAAAGCCATGATTTAAAAAAAGAGCCTAGACATCACCTTTCATGAAATTATCAAGGAAAACTGCCCTGAGATTCTAGAACCAGAGGGCAATATAAATATTGAAAGAATCCACCGATCACTTCATGAAAGAGATCTGAAAAGAGAAACTCCTAGGAATATTGTAGCCAAATTTCAGAGTTCCCAGGTCAAGGAGAAAATATTGCAAGCAGCTAGAAAGAAACAATTCGTGTATTGTGGAAATACAATCAGGATAACACAAGATCTAGCATCTTCTATATTAAGGGACTGAAGGACTTGGAAGAGGATATTCCAGAAGCAAAGGAACTAGGATTAAAACCAAGAATCACCTACCCAGCAAAACTGAGTATAATACTTCAGGGGAAAAAATGGTCATTCAACAAAATAGAGGACTTTAAAGCATTCTTGATGAAAAGACCAGAGCTGAATAGAAAATCTGACTTTCAAACACAAGAATCAAGAGAGGCATGGAAAGGTAAAGGAGAAAGAGAAATCGTAAGGGAATTACTAAAGTTGAACTGTTTATTACATTCCTACATGGAAACTCTTGAAACTTTTCTCAGTATTTGGGGAGTTGGAGGGATTATAAACACATATGTATATATGACAGAGCACAGGCTGAGTTGAATAGGAAGGGATGATATCTAAAATAATAAAATTAAGGGGTGAGAGAGGAATATATTGGGAGGAGAAAGGAAGAAATGAAGGGCAAATGATCTCTCATAAAAGAGGTAAGATAAAGTTTTTTCAATGGAGAATGAGGGAGGTGAGAGGGAAAAAGTGAAGTTTACTCTCATCACATTTGGCTTAAGGAAGGAATAACAAGCTCACTCAATTTGGTATGACAGTCTATCTTACACTACAGGAAAGTAGGAGAGAAGGGGAGAAGTGCAGGGGGGATAATAGAAGGGAGGGCAAATGTGAATAGGGAGTAATTAGAAGTAAACACTTTTGGGGAAAACAAGGTCAGAAGAGAGAATATAATAAATGGGGAACAGGACAGGATGGAGAGAAAAATAGTTAGTCTTACACGACATGCCTATTATGGAAGTCTTTTGCAAAACTACACATATATAGCCTATACTGAATTGCTTGCTTGCCTTCTCAGTGGGGATGGGTAGGGAGGGAGGACTGGAGAGAAGTTGGAACTCAAAGTCTTAGGAATGAATGTTGAGAACTGTTTTTGCATACAACTAGGAAATAAGAAATACAGGTAATGGGGTATAGAAATCTGTCTTGCCCTACAAGAAAAGAGAGGAGATGGGGATAAGAGAAGGGAGGGGTATGATAAAAGGGACAGCAGACTGGAGGAAAGGGTAATCAGAATGCATGGCATTTGGGGGTGGGGGGAGAGGAGACGGGGAAAAATTTGGAACTCAAAATTTTGTGGAAATAAATGTTGAAAACTAAAAATAAATAAACATTATAAAAAATAAAAAACAAAAATACTCTTGAACTACAGCATGTTGACTCTTAGATCTCAGGAATTACTTGGTTTTTTACAAGATCTTGTTTAAAAAAACAAAACCTAAAAGCCAAATAAACCCTTTTTTTTTGCTGAAAAATAGGAACTGATTTTCTTGGTAAGACAATGACAGAACTTCAGAAGCAGTGGGGAACTCAAGAATAATAAGAAATAATAGTGGCCTGAACCAGAATAACTGCTATGTGAGTGAAATGGAGGGATGCAAGAGATGTTGCGAAAACAGAAATGTTATCAAGTCTAGTATAGTCCCACTTCAACATGACAGACTTTCAAGTACCTGAAGATGGCCATCAGGTGCCTATTATGTCTCCCTTCCTTCCTCCAATTCCTTCAAGGAATTCTCCTATCTCAAGGTCTCTCACCAGTCTAGTTTCCCTTCCTTGGATATATTCTAATCCGTCAGTGTCCTAACTAAAACATGGCATTTATTCTAGATTTTGATTGACCAAGGCAGAGTACAGGGACATATCACCTCCTTCACTTCTCTATTAAGACAGCTTAAAAACACATTACATTATTTGGATACCATGTCATGTATACAGTTGACTCTTTTTCACAATGTTATAGATTTTTCACTGAATTTTATTTTAGAACAGATAAAATACCATTGAGTCAAAGACCTGCAAAGGTTCATCAATCCTGGTTGGGGTATTTCTCAAGCAAAAACAAGGTAATCTTTTGTCTAATTAACAAAAAGAATATAACTAAAAGCCCCCATTTCCAGAGGGTAACATCTACTGCCTTTTGATTCAGGGACCATTTGTGTGGATGTGTTCTCATGGTTTGGTACCACATCTCAGGCCAAAGATTGACAAGAGTTGTTGCATCTGTAGATCACAGGATTTGGCTGAAAGTCTTTCTAAAGTTGAAAGTCTTTCTAAAATCTCAACTTTATGAGGACTAGATCCACAGTAGATGCCATAAGGTAGTGTTATACTGAAAATAGTGCTGCTGACCTCATCAGGCTAGTTAATTGAGCCTATGACTGAGAAAACAGCTTACATCATCCTTAAGTCAAAATGACTCCAATAAATTAAGTTGATTTAAGAGTCAGAGGACCTAGGTTTGAACCCTAATCTAATATTTACTTATGTGTATAACCTTGGGCAAAGTCATTAAACCTCCATGTAACTCAGTTTTCTCATCTATTAAAAAAAGGTTTGCACCAGATCAAGTAACAAACAAAATGGTCTACTGGCAATGCTCTGGAGTGTACCCCTAACTAAATTAAAATGTAATTGGGAAACAACAAAATAAGTTAAAATATAAAACAGATACTGTTAATATGTAGAGTTTCTAAGTTAATGTATTCCCACAAGAATCCTTACGTATATTTTAGTAAATGTTTGTTTCTATTTAAGTTTAAACTACTGGACTAGATAACACCTCTATCCACTGGAAAGAAATTCCAGTGGATAGAGCACAACATCTGAAGTAAGGAACACCCTGGTTCAAATCTAGCCTCAGACATTAGCTGTATGGGACTCTGGACAAATTGGACAATAAACAGCACCTACCTCCCTGCTCTATTATGTGAAGATCAACTGAGACATGTAAAGTGCTTTGCAAACCTTATCAAACTATAAAATGCTAGGTATAATCATCACCATTATTAAAACTTTCCTTCCATCAAAACCTTGATATGTATTTAATGTGTCCTCTTAAGAGGCAATGCAAATGGAAAGGAAGCTTTTTACAAATCACAAAATCATGGGACTTTACAGGGGAAAAAGTTGAGAATCTCTATGATATTAAAAAAAACTGTCTGGCCATGGAAACACCTTTTCTAAACCAAAGGGTAACAAATACCCACTTGCCCCAAGATGCAAATAGCCCAGTTGCTACAAATGATTCCCACTTGATACTAGCATCATATCTATCCTTACACTGACCTTCACTGAGGTAGTTTTTTTTAATTCAGTTGCCTTATATCAACAACACAAAGGATAATAGAGACAGTATTTGAGAAAAGAAAAAAATTACAACTCAGAGCTACATTCAAATGTTACTAAAATACATACACATACATTACACACTTATCTAGGCAGCTTATCAAGAATATTGGTAACATTTATATAGAAATTTAAGGGCTGCAAAGCGCTCTACATACACTATTTGATTTGATAGTAGGTAACTTTACAGCCAAGTTTTTCTCAAAGTTAAAAAAGAAAAAAATGCCTAATAAGTTGATCTTCTACAACAAATACATTACTCTTTATAAAGCCTTACCTTGTATTATGGTAAGAAGTTATTTCTCACATTTTCGTACCCATAAACCATACATTTTGATCTCCTATTTCCCTAACTATATTGGATAACCCTAATTTCCTTCTATCTCTAAAATCCTAATTTCTACCACCTTCTCTATCTCCACCTTACCCATGTCTCTCCAATAATGAAAAGGGAATTAATGCCATGATAGAAAATGAAGGTCAGGAAAGAATCTGTTTCTCCATTTTACTCTTCAAATTTCTCAAATCAGCAGTAAGGATTTTTTTCCCTCAAGAGGACTATACTATAATCCTAATTTGCCTGGATTCTAGTTATACTCACTAGTTTTTAACATAAATTTCAGATAGCAAGTGGCATCTGCTTGGTACAACTAGCCTGTTGACTGGAAGCAAGAGAGAGATGGAAGATTATTTCATATTTCACTTCGAAAATGTTATCTTATGTGCATAGCATCGAATGACTATATAATATACATACAATATCATATACAATATACAACAATATTGACAATATACATGCTTTAATACAATATTTAAAATCTCTCAAAAATGAAATTACCTAAAATTAAGCCCACCATTGTACTCAAATATCCGGTTCCACTTCCCAGGTTAAGAAAAGACAATCCTGGTTGAAGTTTCAATGCCTCCATTACTTCAGAATAAATACAAGGTGCTGATAAATGAATGTTTCCATGCTTCCAAGCTAAGTCTTTATAAGCACTGTCCCTGTAGCCTTCCAAATAGTAATCTCCTCGATCAATAGCTCTGAATGCTTGCTCCACTCTTTCAGTACGAATGTAGTGAGCTTCTTTTAAGTTGTCAATTAAATCATCATTGTCTTCCCCAGCACTCACAGCTCCTCCCATGATGATATTCAAATTAAATCAATAATTTGAAAAACATTAGCAGAATATGTCCAAAGAGCCTATGTAAAGGGACTTGATTGTTTCTTTCAACAAAGCATTAAATTTCAAAAAAGAATTAATCCTGGAAAAAGAAAAAAATGAACAAATTTGATTAATTAGTGAACAAGAAAAAATGTACTTAAAATGAAAATTACTCTCATTTAAAAATAAGACTATTTGATATATTTTCAGCCTAATTTAAATTACACTTCAGTTTTACAACAGAGTTCAAATCAACATACTTTTAAAAATACATAACAAATTGTAAAACCATTACAATGCTATAAACAGACTAATATGTTACTGAGAAAAGTATTGAAAACAAAGTACAAAAGCAGCTTCATAATAACCATGGTTTTCAATTTAGCAATGTTCAGGACTTCTAAACCTTGTGACAAAACTCAAACGTAATAACTCTAATATTCTGCACAATGGGGAAACATTTATTAATCCTATATATAACTTAACTTACAATTATTATGTATATATAATAATTTACAATTAATTATAACTTAACACTAAAAGAGTTGGCAATTTTAGGAGGGGGGAAAAGTCCAATTGTCACCTAAAAAGTAAAATAATTAAACGTAACTATAGTATTAGATGAACATGAATTTTGATAATTATATCCCATATACAGATTTTCCTTTTTAAAATAATTCCCAAGTGTAGCATCTGCTAAGGGGAATAGAAATAAAAGTCAAAAACAAAATGAGTATTTAAACAACTAGAAGAGCAAAACATTAAAAAGTCAAAACATCTGAGATATATTCCAGTCACTCCTTATTTCAGTCATTCCTGCATACACAGCTCCCTAATTTTTCTGATATACCACTTGTATCATCTCATTCTCCAGACTACAGTTTTCCTATAATACTAGATTGAATCTTAATTAGCACACAAGTCCCTCTCCTCATTCCTTCTCTTCCATATGTTATTACATAATTCTTTTTTGTGTGGTTATTCATAAAGGAGGGTAATTCCCAGTCCTACATTTTTCTCATGTTTGTTCTCACCTAGACTAGACCGTCCTCTTTCCCTCCAATTGTTACCCATTCTCTCCTTCAAGAATCAATCCCAGGCTCTCCAAAAAGCATACCCTAATTTAAACCCCATTTACTCCATTAGTGTGAATTAGTTAATACTTGAGCATTATTCACACAATTTGTTTTCTTAGTCTTTTAACTAAATCATACTGTTCTTGGAAAAAGAGGGACAATATCTTCTACTTGCTTTCAACATCCCATGGCATTTGTTACACATCACTGCATATATATAATCTGCATTTAAAAATGTTCGCTAACTGGATTAAATGATATAGGCACAGAAACAACCAGTAAAATTAGAATAGCAAGGGGGTATTTCCAAATATATTTTAAATTAAAAAGCTATAGTCTTCATTTGGGGGGGGCTAAATGGTCCAGTGTATGGTTGTGCCAGGCTCATCCTCCTGAGTTCAAATCTGGCCTGAAGACACTTATTTAGCTGGTGACTCTGGGCAAGTCACTCAACCCTGTTTGCTTGCCTCAGTTTCCTCATATGTAAAATGATCTGGAGAAGGAAATGGGAAACCACTGCAATATCTTTGCTAAGAGAACCATCAAATGGAATCACATAGAGTAAGACATCAAAGGGCAATATCTCTAGTCATTTATGGCCAGTGAGAGTTCAACATTAACATCTCACTTATTGAATAGCCTTAATTATCTGAGACATAACAAAAATTTGTTTTTATACCAGTGTGTCCAGTCAGTCATCTGTGCTAAGGCTGGTTAATTCTCCATGTTGCAGGAATCTGCTCCAAATTTGGCTGCTGAGCACCCCACCCATTGGCCTCCATGGTACAGGCTGTTAATAATATTATTATATTTTAAAGCCTCATATATTTATAAGTCTTGGAAATCTTCCTCTACTCTACATCAATGTTAGGTGAGTTTATGGTTTTTATTCTATCTACCACATCCCTACCTTCTCAATTTCAACTATTTGTTTTCATTATCACTTCCTCTCAGGAAAAGATGCCTATTACAGAAGATTTTCTGGCAGTGTTAGAATAATCACTTGAACAGAAGATATTTTGTAGAGGATTCCAATTCAGGGTCAGATAAGATGTTGTGAGGTTTCTTCAAACACTGAAATTGTGTAATTCTGTCATTATGAAAGTTTGGTATTATCCTTAACTGATGTTCAAATAGTCAACCAAGTCCTACTGATTCCACCTATGACATTTTACCCACAGGCATTACCTTCTCTCTACTACTGCTATCACTCTAGTACAAGCCTTCATAATCACCTACATGGACTCCATTCTTACCTTGTTCAGTCATTCTTTCATAGCATTGCCAGAATAACCTCAGGTATCTTTTGTTCTTTAATTTACCAAGTATATTCCAAATTTCTCTATATACTCCATTAAAGTGAAACTGAACTTTGTAAAAGTTTCTGACATGTGGAAATGAAGGACAATGTGCCAACCAGTATGTCCAGTATGAACAAAGACAGGTACCAATATAAGAAATAGTAACTGGTCTAGTTTAGCTACATAGGATCACAAAGCTTGAGTTAGAAGGTATCACAAAAGACATTTAAGGAAATTAAGACAATTGTTAGGAGCCATTTTGCCCAATTATATGCCAATAAATTTGACAATCTAAATGAAATGGATGAATATCTACAAAAATATAAATTACTCAGATTAACAGAAGAAATAAAATAATTAAGTAACCCAATCTTAAAAAAAAAAGTTAAAACAAACCACCAAGAGAATTCTACCACCAACATTTAAAGAACAATTAATCCCAAAACTATATACACTATTTGGAAAAATAGGTGAAGGAGTCCTATGGTGCTAACACCTAAACCAGATAGAGCCAAAACAGAGAAAGAAAATTATAGACCAATTTCCCTAATGAATATTGATGCAAAAGTTTTAAACAAAATACTAGCAAAGACATTACAGCAATATATCACAAGAATCATACACTATTACCAGATGAGATTTATACCAGGAATGCAGGGCTCATTCAATATTAGGGGGAGTGGAGAAGGATGGGATAGAATTTAAATGAAAATATTGAAAAAAGGCATTTGGTCTAAACCCTTCATTAAACAGATGAGGCTCAGGAAGGTTAAGTGACTTACTCAAGGAAGCTCTAGAGACTGAAAAGGAGGGAAAGAATTCAATTCCTTCATTTTACAGATGATGAAAATGAAACAGTAACCAATTTGGTCAACATCGTACAGGAGGCAGGTGGGTGGCTCCATGGATAAAGTGCTGGACCTGGAGTCAGGAAGATAGGAGTTCAAATCCTCAGAGGTATATGATACCTCTGGGTATGCTGATAGCTTATACTCCATGTAGTCTTCAGTCCAGTGACACTGGCCTCCTCGGTCCTAAGCCTCAGACACTTATTAGCTGTGTGACCCTGGGCAAGTCACTTAACCCTGTTTGCCTTATTTTCCTCATTGATAAAATGAACCAGAGAAGGAAATGACAAACCATCCGAGTATCTTTGTCAGGAAAACCCCATGAATAGTACTGGCATGCTATGATTCACAGGGTCATGAAGGGCATGAATGAGTAAATGAACATATGGATATACAGGTGCTAAATGGCAAATTTCAAATCTGAACCCAGGTTTCTGGTATAACTCAAAATCCAGGGTTATAATATAAATATTGTAATATATATTATATATATATAATTATATGCAATATAATTATATATATAATATGAATATATATATTATACCTGTTGAAATTCTTGTGAATTAAATTCTATATATCATCTTTCCCAAGGGCATATAAAATTTAAAATACCTCAAACTGTAAGACTGAAATTCTTACCTTTCAAAGGATTTCAAGTAGGGTATTATTCAAGTGGGTAATTTCAAGGGTATGTGGTGAAAATACAGGGGAACAAAATGTCCCTTCCTTCCCCTGTGTCCCTCAAATCACATAGAGGTAAAAATTTGTTATTTAATCTCAAAGGCCAACACCCCTCCTCCTCATTTGTTATTCCTAGTTGTCATTTCTAGTTGAATCACACTCTGCACGAATGCCATTCCAAAACTTTTTTCTTGTGAAAGAAGTGTCAACACTACTCACTCTTCTCTCCAGGCAAGCAAACAACTTCATCTCCTAATTTACACAGAAAAATGTGGTCATTATCACACAGTTTCCCCCACTCCCTTACTCAATATAACTCCAGTGGCTCCACATTAACTCCAGAATAAAATACAACAACTTTCAAAGCCCTTCATAATTCACCCTACCTTTCCAGTATGCTGATACCTTATACTCCATGTAATCTTCAGTCCAGTGACACTGGCCTCCACAATCTTCCTTGAGAACTCCATTTTCTGTTCCTAGTATTTTCACTAACTGATCCAATGCCTGGAATACTCTCCCTCAAGTTTCCTAGCTTCCTTCAAATCCAAACTAAAATATCACTTTTTACTGAAAGCCATTCTTGATGTTCCTTAATTCTAATGCCTTCTCTCTGTTGATTTCCAATTTATCCTGTGTATAGCTTGTTTAATATAGCTGCTTGCATTGATGGCTCTCTAGACTGTGAGCAACTTGAGAACAGGGACTATCTTTTGCCTTTCTTTTTATCCCCAGCACTTAGTAAAGTGGCACAAAATAGGTACTTATGTTTTTTTGTTATTCTTCAAATTATTTTTCAATCATGTTTAACTCTCCTTGATCCCTTGGGAGGCAAAGATACTGGAGTGCTTTGTCATTTCCCTCTCCAACTCATTTTACAGATGAGGAACTGAGGCAATCAGTTAAATGATTTGTCCAGTCACAGAGCTAGAGGCCAGATTTTTGAGGTAATCGTGGATAAGTGATTTGTCCAGGTTGACACAGCTAGAGGTCAGATTTGAACTCATTTAATGTTTACTGACAGAAATGGGAGACAGATAAGAGTACAATGTGCGAGGACGAGTTGGACCACAGAGCGTAGGAAGGCGATGATAATAAACATCCTGCTGGTAGCTCAGCAGAGAAATCTAATGTTTTACTCATAATGGGAACTAAGAAGCAAAAGCCCTCACTGTTTTGGAAACAAAGGTAATATAAAAAGTACCAGTTTCCCAGTTGAAGAACTTGGGATCAAGTAGTGGTACTGATACCTATTAGCTCAGTGGCCATAAACAAGTAATTTAACTGAGGCCACACAGGAGATCAAGTCTTTTAATTCAAAAATACCTGACTCAAAGAAAATAAACATTGGATTTAAATTTAAACTTGCTGAAATTAAGAAATAACTACTATGTTAATTAGGTATGATAAATTAGAGGCTTAAAAGTCCGAAATCAATTCAATTTAACAAGCATATATACTAAATCCCTCCTATGTGAGAGAGACCAACTGATAAGGTCAAAGGACAGCTATTGCAATTATACTATTTGACAATCTATTTTTTTTTAATTTGCAATTTTATTGCTAGAGTTTTTATATTACCTTTTCATATGAATCCTTCTTTCTTTATCCAGCATGCCAGATCTTGTAAGGAAAAAAAATCACTTCAGCAAAATAAATCCACATCTCAACTGAGTCTGACAGCATAAATAACATATGACCAAAATCCTCCAACTTTGCTAACGGTGCATTTTCTCATTCCTTCTTTAAGGATGAGTTTGTTGACCATAGTAAAATGCCTTTTCTCTAATAAAACTGGAAATCTCAGTCAATAAAATTATATCAAAATAGAAATGTACTATGTCTAAAACAGCATATGCTCATTTTGTTATTTTAAAATTATACTTTTATTCACTTTTAGGGAAAATCTAATCTGAATCTGGAGACAAAGGATCTGGGTATCAGATTCTGACTCTGCTACTTACTTCCTTCATATCTTTGGTTAAGTCACTTGACCACTCCAGACTTGTTTCATCATCTATAAAATGTGACTGTACTAGCTGGATTCATTTCTAAGGTCTCTTTGCTTTCAACTCTTATGTTTCTATGATTTGTCTATAACTTTTAAAATATTCTCTAGGATTTAATGAGAACATAATTTCTCAAAAAGGTATAAAAATATTTTTTTACTTAAGATTTACAACTTAAATAGGCAGGAAAAATGAACACTGCATATTGAGAACATTCAATATGCTTATATTGATCACTTATCAAATAAAAACTAGTTTAAAAACTTAACATTTAAAGTAGTCAACAAGCAGTTATGCAGTTAACCACTTTGCGAACACATAAATCAATTAACTAAACTTTTCAGTTCACTAAAGACTTTATCCTTTAGTTAAAGTTCAATCATGTTAATTTTTACAAAAGATAACCCAAATGGGGCATCAAAGCTAAGGACAAAAACAGAATACAAAGTTTAGCCAATATTATCAAGAATGAAAAAATCATGTTGTTGTTTAGTAGTTTCAGTCACATCTGACTCTTTGTGACCCCATTTGCAGTTTTCTTGGCAAAGATCCTGGAGCAGTTTGCCATTTTCTTCCTTAGCTCATTGCAGATGAGGAGACTGAGGCAAACAAGGTTAAGTGACTTCCCCAGGGTCATACAGCTAGTGTGACTGAAACTGGACTGCATCACCTAGCTGCCCTTCCAGGTTGGCAAAATGCCCAACATACTTTGAAGACATGCATTTCAATGAGTATCTAGACAATTTTTTTTAAATTTTAAAATGATTTTTACTTTTTAAAGCTTTGAGTATTATCAAGTTTATATATTTATCCATCACCTGAATTTAAGATTATTTGGATCACAACTTCAACACAAAATAGAAAAGTCTAAAAATACTTTATGTTGACATTTGAAACCTCATCCTAGAGCTACAAATTTAATCCAGATTACAACAGAGTAACAGCACAGCATTACTGCTACGGTAACTACCAAGAGATTCTACTACAACCCTAACACTGTCTTGGAAGAGGCCTGTCTTTTCTGCCCATCTTTACAGAACTTCCTTGGACCTTTTCTAAGGGTGAAAAACTACAAAATTCAGCAACCAGAAAAACACTTGCTGGGCAGCACCAGTAAATCATTAGGAGCACATAAAGGAAAGTGCACAATCTTCACTTGCCAGTATCTGGCCTTTTCCAAAAATCTAGTAAATACTAGCACCCAGGTCTGGATAGGAAGAAACAGAAGGTAGACAAGGTAGCTACTGCTGCCTATCTGCAGTCACATAATCTGGGTCTGAATCTTGGTTCTGCCACTTATTGTGTGACCACAGATAAAACAAAATGAGGGGATTTTAAAAGTTTAATTCTAAAGTCCTCTTGAGTGATTCTATGTTCCTTCCCTAAGACTATACTAAATTAGAATGGGAATTCAGGACTACATGTGAATGGGATAGCTTAGGATGGCCAAGAGTAAATGAGGATGTAGGAATAAGAAAATGTAAAACAAAACAAAACAAAAAATGGTAGGGATATGATGAGGCTTTGGGGAACTAAAGTACCAATCTACATGACCACATGCAGGAAATCATGTGTGGAGTTAGCTCATATTAACAAATAAGAAATCTTGGGAAGGGAAGAAGTGTTCAGGGGGTAAAAGGCCACTGACAAAGATGTACTGAAGTCTTCCATCTATGCACTTATTTTAAATTTTTACTACAGAAAAGATGACTTAATGTTTCTCAGTTATAGAATTAAGTCCAAGGTACTAACTGCTACCCCATAATCCTTGTTTCCTTTGAAATAGTATATTCTATTTTTTTATACACACACACACACACACACACACACACACACACACACACACACACACTCCCCTTTAGTAAGGATATGTAAAAAACCTTAAAAAGGTGTATGTAGAAAATCTATTATGAACTGAGGCTACAGACTATCAACATAGTTGAAAAATAGTTCATTCATTTATTTTTTACCTTCTATTAATCCACTGATCATGTCATTTTCTTAGTCTCTACTGGGTTATATCCCTTGAATGAAAAAAATGTTGCTAGCAGGATCACAGTTGCAGCATTGAAAGAAACTTTTAGATGTACATGTGGTCAACCCCTTCATTTTACAAATAAGGGAATTGAGATTGAGAGTGCGTTAAATGACTTCAATCCCCCAGCAAGTATTTATTAAGCACCTAATAAGTACTGTTGGGGATACACAGACTATCCCTGACACTATTCTAATTAGAGGAAATCTGTGAGACAAACAAAGTGTATGACATTAACAGGAGATCACAAATTTACTGAGCGCGGGAGTGATGGTCAAGAGTATGATTCAGATGAAAGGTATTGGTAGCTATGTGGAAGATGGATTACAATGGAGAGAATAGCTAATTAGAAGGCCCCCACAATAGACAATAATAGTACCTATCTCCCACAGTTGTTGTGAAGATCAAATGATTAATTGTTAAAAACACATAGTAATCATTACATATTTATTACTATTATTAACAAAAAAAGCAAATAATTCAGACATCTCTCTCCTGACTTCAACTCCAACATATCTTGCATTTACATTACATAGTCTCAAAATAATGTTTATTCAATTCAATTGAAACCAAATACATGGTCACTATTATTCTAGGCTTTCTGCAAATATGGCCAACTGGATTACAACTGACTTTATCAGAGTCATCTGATATCACCAAAGATTATTGTCTAATTTTATTCAAAATAATACAATATTTGAATTACACAATAAAAATATTCTAGTCAATAAAAAGCTTCTAGTCTTCTAATTCAGCAGAATGCTAAAATCAAGTTCTTGAAACACTCATCTTAAGAACTATAATGAGTGACTGACTAAAATCCATAAACACAGAGGGGAAACAAGTAAGTATGTGTCTTTCCCTCGTAGCAAAACTGTAGTGTTATGATCTGACAGTCTGAAAAATTCCAAGCTCCCCTACATCCTGAGCATAAGTCTTCTGCAGTCATACATGGGCACAAGTATATTGTTCCTTGTGAAAGGTCATCCTCACCTGCCTGTCCTCATTTATAAACTGGTAGTCTACAACTTGGATGACATGTTTTTCCCATAAAAATAATATTATGGGATTTTACAGGAGAGGATTTAAGTTGGAACAAACATTAGAGATAAGTCATAGAGACAGAATTGGGAGGGACCTTTTCAGACTAAAACATCTTCATTTTAAAGATGAGGAAACCAAAGCTCAGGAAACAGTTTACATGCCAAAGTTCACACAAGTGATGTCATAGGCAGAATGTGAAGCAAGATGCTCTGACTGAAGTCAGTTCTTTCCCTTATATATATATAGCCAGGTCCTCAATTTTACAGAAGAAAAAATTCAGGCCCAGGAAAGTTAAAGGACTTCTCAATAGTCATACAAGTATAAAGAGGCACAGCCAAGGTAAGTTAAGATATGACTCGAGGGAAGATTCTAGGGCCCTGAGGGAATGAGGTACACAAAAGGAGGGATACCTCGTGTGCTCTCTCTTAGCAGTTCTTTATCCTTTTTCCATTTTTGAACCCATGCTGTCTTTAAAATCTCCAAGTTATTTCTAAATAGCAAACAAGAGCATCTATTTCTATGTATTGTAAGTCTGCTATCCGATGGGGAATTACCCACTGATGACTATTCATACATTTACTGAAGGAATAAGAAAGTTCAAGTTAAAGCCCACACACAAACAACTACAATATGAGATAGAGTAATAATAACTATTAAAAAGGACACGACACCATGAGAATTCTTAGGCCTCAAGAGTTTAACTTAAAGTTGGAGGTAGTAGGGAAAGCATCATGGAAAACGTGGCATTCAAGCCAAGCCTTAAAGATTTCCAAAAGAGGAAAATGAGGTAAAAGGGCATTCTAGATGGAAAGAAGAGTTATAAGCAGGGTAGCTGGCAGTTTAAAATTACATTACTACAATATTCCAGGGGAAAGAATTTGTGCCTAAAATAAGGTGATAGTAACAGAAATAAAAAAGAGGACAAGGGGTGACACTAAGATGGAAGAGTGATAGGAAGCAATTCAGCAAGCTCCCCTCCATAAAACTCCTCTCAACAGATCTAGAAAATGCTCCAGCCTGAATCTTAATGAGGAAAAAGTCATTTATTTGTCCAGCCTAGCTTGGCATAGAGAAACAGACAGGGAGGTCTGCAGACACTCAAATCAGGAGTGCTCCAGGCTAGCACTCTAGGGAGCCCAGAGGGAGGAAGAGGAGGTGACAGATCCCAACCTGGGCATCCACAGACCCATACCAGGAGACTACAGAACAGGTGCAGGCTGGCAACTCTGTCACCTACCACTGAGTTTCACCTCACAGATCTGTGAAAACTGATGAAATAGACCTGCACATGGGCATGAGATTCCCAGATCGAGAAGCCCTGGGGTGGTGACAGGGAAGGAATGAAGTTCAGAAATCACCAGCAGCAATGGTGGTGTGGTTCAGACTTCAGGTGCAGAACACTGAAAACAGGGTCTCATTTCCAGCATCTAGCCAGCATTCAAAAGAACAACCAGAACAGAAACCCAGACAGAAGAGATATCCCTAGAATTCTGCCACTGAATCATCTGGTTGATAAGGGACCAGCAGAAATTCCAAACTTGTTACACAGACCCAAGGCCACCTCAAAAACCTGCTTTGCGGTAGCAGCAATCAGACTTGCCCTGGAACACTAAAAACTTTCAGTCCCCTGGCTGTTCCCTGAGATCCTGGAATAACCCAACCCTCAATACTCCAAGAAGTAGCTTCTATCTAGAAGTGAGCAGAGAACAGCCATAAGTCTGAAGTCAGGAGGCTGACTAGAAGAATAAGCAAACAAAAGAATCCCACCATGAAGAGATGATACATATGTCCCTTCTGATCCCTACCATCTGACAAGGCCTGAAAGGGGTCCAAATGTTACCACTTACCAAGACATGATGTCTTGCTGATCTTAAGAATGGAAAGGGAAAACAGGAATGGGGAGGAAAGGGGTACACAAGTAAATATTTATACAAGAATGGGCTTAAATTTGAACCTCACTCTCATGTGAAGTGGTCAAAAACAGAAAAATACATACAGGAAACAGTTGAGTATAGAAGTATAGTTTATTCAACACAGAAATAAAGAGAAATGAAGCGGAGTTAAAAGGTTAAGGGATTAGTTCTATGAATAACAAACTTTATACTAATTACATAAAAAATATTTATAGCTTTTTTCTGAGGTGGAAAGGAATAAGAATTTTGAGGGTTGAATTGACAAATAAGTTATGGTGTATAAATAAATATGGCAGAACATTATTGTGCCGTAAATTCTTACCAGCAAAACCAACCTCAATTCCAGGACTAATGATGAGTCATGCAATGTGGTAAGAGATCAAAGATTTAAAATGCAAAATATGACCAATTTTTTTTGAGGGGAGGTGACTTGTGGCCAATGTGGAAAAATGTTTTGATTGACTATGCATGTTTGTAATCTGTTTTTTGTGAGCTTTTTTTTTTCGGGGGGCGGGGTGAGAAGGCAGATCTTGGCTGATTAAAACAAATACTTCATAAAATATTTTTTAAAAAAAGGTAAGAGAATACGTATTTTCGTAGAATCAGCAAGATTTAGCAAATGATTAAATGCATAAGGGCAAAAGACATGGAGGAGTTAAGAGATAAATAACTAGGAGCTTCTGATGATATAACAGTAATAGGGATAAGAATAGATCAGTGATTTCACTGGTTTAGAAAATGTCCTGTATGAAGAAATAAAAATGGACCCAAATCAACAAGCATTTCTTAAGCGCCTGTTGTTAAGTCCTTTCAGTCTTGTCCCACTCTTGACCTCATTTGCATTTTTGTCGGGTTTTTTTGTTTTTTGTTTTTGGCAAAGATACAGAAGTGTTTTGTCATTTCCTTCTCCAGTTCACTTTATAGATAAAGAAATTGAAGCAAACAGAGTTAGGCCTAGGGTCACACAGCTATTAAGTGTATGAAGCCATATTTGAACTCAAGGAGTCTTCCTGATTCCAAGCCAGCGTTCTATGCACCTGGGCCACATAGCTGCCCCCTTCTTAAGTGCCTACTCTGTGCTAAACACTGTCCAAAGTGCTAGGGACATAAATATAAAAGTGAAACAATTCCTGTCCCCAGGAAGCTTATATAGTATTGGTAGAGACGTGTACCCAAAGGAGCATATAAAAATATAAATAAGTCATTTTAGAAGGGATAGAACTGATATTTGATACATGAAGGGTTATGATACTTGAACAGAATCCAGAGGAAAGGCTATCTTTCTTAGAAACAGGTGAGGCATGAAAGAGTCACTGCAAAATTATGGAGCTGGAAGACTGAGTGTCATTTGTGAGGAACTGCACAAAATCCAGTATGGTAGAACATAAAAGTTTGAGAAAAGGAATGAAACAAAATAAGGCTAAAGATATGTTGGGGTCAGGTAATGATCAGTTTTAAATATAAAGAGTTTTTTAATATTTTTCCCTAAAGGAGCCAATGGAATTCAGGGAGTAGCTCAATGATATGCTCAGACTTGCAGTTTCTCCAAAAGAAAATCATTTGGAGGGCAGGTCTAGGAAGGAAATACGATGAACCTGCTTATGAAATACACTGACATCTCAAATGCAAATGTGTTTTATAAGCAGTTGGAATCATTAGGTTTGTAGCTCAGGAAAGTTAACAGAGCTATAGGTATAGATTTATACCAACCACATAGCATCTGACTGTTGCAGCCATGAGAACGGATAAAATAGAACATACACTCAACAGGGCTAGATTTAAAAAAATATCTCAAGTTTAGCAGGCAGGAAGGGGAGCTAGTAAAGGGAACATTGAGAGTTACTGGAAAGGTAAGAGGAAAATTGGGTGAATACTCTATTACAGAAGCTAAGGAAAAAGAAAATTTCAACCATCATAGAGCTTGAGGCTGTGAGGCTCTTTAAGAATGAACCTGAAGTTCTTATAGTCCAAACAAAAAAATGAGTCTGCTGTATGTGCACGTGGACTAATCACATTAACAGGTAAACTACAGTGCTATTAGATACAATGGATACCAGTAGCTTCTCACATGCTGTCTGGCACTCTTAAGATTTGCCCTATGTCTCTTGCTATGACCATAGCAAAGTTCAGAGATACGACTAAGGATGCCCCAGTTAGGCTTCATCTTAAGTCACTGTTCATCCCCACTGGCTTCCCTCTTCCACCTTTGGTCAGTTATTCTATATCTCATTCTCTCAAAACAAGAATCCCTCATGTCTTCTTGTCTTCCAAGGTGCCAAACTGCTAATGGGTGAACTTATTTGACTAAATGAAAGAAGTCTCCCTCAATGTTCTCCTTCCAGTTTCTAGTCTTCAAAAATAATTTTTTGTTATATTAACTCTCATAAATTATATAATTAATACATATAGAACATGAGGCTATATTAAATACCTGACTTTAACTGAAAATTATACATGTAAAATTTATATGTACACATGTGCTATGTATAAAATTACATATGCATGTATCTTAAACTCAAGGGTGTATAAAATAGAACTGATATTCTTCCCCCTAATGCCCCTAGTCTCTCTTTTAAATTTTCCTATTTCTATTAAAGGCATGAAGGAGAGCAGACAGATTTGCAACACTGTTGTTATCTTTAACCCCCTCATCCCATATATCCTCATCAGGAGCTTTTACCTGAATATTTGAAGTGCTTCCTCTAATCAGACTGCTTGCCCAATTAAGAAGCCTCTCCCCTTCCCTCTCCACATTGCTGTCAGTGATATTATGAAAACACAGGCCTCACCATGTCCCTCAATAAATTTCAGGGGCTCCCTATTAAATTTGAATCAAATACAAACTTCTCTTTTTGTTCTCTAAAGCCCTTCACAACATAGCTCCAACTTACCTTTCTAGGCTTATACACAATACTTCCCTTCACACACTTCACAACCTAGCCAAACTGGACTTCTGGATGTTCCTTTCACAGAAAATGCCATGTCTCATCTGTGTCTTTGCAAAGGCTTTCTATCCCACATGCTTGGAATGCACTCCATCAACTCACAGAATCACCAATTTCCTTCAAAGTAGCACTTTCGGACTTTCTAAACTGACTTTCCTGATCCCCTCCAGCTACTAATAATGAATACTACCTTTAAAATTAACTTGTATTTTATACATATAATATACAAGTTTTCAGTTCCATAAAATCTAAACTCCTTGAGGGCAGGAATTTTTTTTTTTGTACCTGACATACACTTAATAGATCACTATTGATTTATCAATTGTATTTGTACACTACAAAAGCAACCTGTCTTTAGAATTACAAACACCTATATTCAAATCCTACTTTAAACACACACTGTGTTACTAAGTGCAAGTCACTGAACTTCTCAGTACCCGCAGGGCAACTCTATAAGACTATAAATTATAGATAAGTTGCTGATCTTCATCAGTGGAGGGAGTTTGCATACTCAAAGTTCCCCGGCTGGATGAAATCACCAAAGGTCTGGAACAACAAAAAAACATGTAAAATTTTCAATTAACGCCAGAGATTTCACAGCTGCGGTTAACTTATGAGATAAGAGCAAATTGGACAAGAAGGTTTACATATAGCCTCTGTGAAGCTTGGATTCGGTCCAACGGCCACACTGGAAGACCTAAAGGGCCTTGAGGCTACAGGTTCCCCACCCCTTGTAATAAGGGTATGTATAGTTATACTCTTACAAAGTTACAAAGTTTGTTGGTTCTCTCTTTAAAAGTTACTAATCCCTGGGAAACAAAGACTCAACTTTGCCACCTTGGTTAAACCACTTAACTTTTAGCCTTTAGTTTCTTAACCTCTAAAATGAAAAAACTTAATTGGATTGATGCTGAAATTCCTTCTATAAGAATTCAATTAAAATTTTTTAAAGTACACAAAATAAATCACATACAAAACACAGAACCTACTATATGATTTTATGTCTAAAATAAATTTCTTCTGAAATCAGCTCTTTCCAATTACCTCATTTCTCTGTCTCCATTCTTTCATTCTCCTGGACAGAAACAATGACAATCTTTCCATCTTCCTTGTTCTATATTATTTGTTCTTTCCTCTTCACTCCCATCCAAACCTTGATAACTTCCATAAAAAGATTATAAAGTTTCCTGCCTAGTCAGTTTTCTCTCTCTTCTCTATTTGCAAATCATGTTGATATGCAAAGGGCTAAATCTCCAGAGTACAAGAACAATTAAGTCTAATGGAATTATTTATTTTCCTTATTTTGACTTATTTTTTTCACAGTTTTGAAGTATTTCAAAAGAATACCAAATCATTAAATCACTCTATCACAATTCTGTACATCACAATGCCCATTAAAATCCCACCTCGGTCTTAGGTGCTTACGATTTCCTTTAAAACACTTTTAAAAAAATGAGACTATGTTGGCTGTACTGTTCTAAGCTTGAGTAAAGATCAGTCATGTTACCAGGCCCTCAAAGCATAAAATTGTACTCAGTACATAGTATAAACGTTCAAGAACAAAAAATTAGGCATCAAATTAGGTATCAATGCAATTTCCAAAAGCATTTCCTCCGAGAAATATCTGATGCAATCTTAATCAGCTAGTTTTTTGAAGTTTATTATACAGAAGTCAACTACCATTTATCCAAACATAGATAACTCTCTGTGGTTTATTCATAACCATTTCTAAGCCTTTGCTTATTTTCCTTTGCAATATAGTATACATCTACGGTTACCATTCTTTCTCATCTTTCCCCAACTACCAAATCTGACCTTACTGAAGGCAAAATTCATTATAACATTACTAGAACCAGAACTATAAGATAAAGTTACATAATATATTGTATGCATGTGTGTATAGATAAGTAGATACAAATGGATATTTTTATGATCATGGACCGAGTCCATTTATAACCCGGCTCTGCTAAGTACTTCTAAAATTTCTGCTCCATTTCCTTAATATCCAAAGTTTCTCGTTAGTTAGACTTTAAAAGGAAATTTTAAAATGTTTATGTTTTGGTAAAGGCTATACCTAATACAAAGGGGTATTTCTTCTTCACAAGTGCGTCTGATAATTTTATTGTACCTATTTTTCACCCACCCTTAACGCTGGAAGGTGGGTCCGAAGGTACCTTTCACTCTAATTGCAGTATTTGACCATGCACTTCTTTTACTCCCTGGCTTGACCTTTACACATTCTTCTCTTCGTCCCTTCCTAAGCCCCACTCAGCACTCGGGTTTTCCTCTTTTCCACTCTAAGGGGGGGGGGGGGGGGAGGTCACAGTCTAGTCACCGCGCTCCCGTCCTCAGGTTTGCACACCCCGCCCCACCTCCAGGAGGTAGATGCCCTAGGTGCACCCAGCGCAGGGCTCGCAGGCAGCTGCAGCTGCTTGTTTACTTGCAGCAGCAGCAGCCGTAGCAGCACCAGGAGCACCGACAGGTCGCGAGCTCCCAGGCAGTGGCGCACCAAAAATGCAGCCGCGGTGGGGGGCAGGGGAAAGAGAGGAGCCCGTCCCGCCCCCTCCCGCATCCCTCCAGTTTCCTTCCCCTGCACTCACTTCGGGTCCCGCTCGGCAGGGGCTCGGCCCCGGGCCCCTCGTCCTCCCACCACCGCGGGCAATCTCGTCATGCCCGCTGATTTTGGAAAGAGGGTGAGAGAAAGGAGGGTGTTCGGAGCCTTACCTGCCCCTGGCGTCTCCGGCTGGCCCCAAACGGGTAGTGCGGCAGCTCCAAAACATCGGCCCGACCCACCACGTCGGCGGCAGGGCCCCTCGTGACGTCGGCACCACAACAACAACAACGACCGCCGCCGCCGCCGCCGCCGCCGCCTCAGGCGGCCTCCGAGGAGGGGGAGGGGGAGGAGGGCTGCCCAGGACCCGGCTGGCTCGCCTCCTCTCAGTCGACCCGGGCGCGGAGCATGCGCATGAGATCCCGGAGCCCCGGGGCACTGGCCGGGCGGTGACGCCAGAGATCAACAAGTCGCCGGAACGCCCCCCTCACTTCCAAACCCCCTCCCCCACCCCGCCCCGCGAGCAGCCTCTGCCTGCCAGTCCCAAATAACGCGAGGTCTGTGTTGGGGCAGGGTGGGGAGGTGGGGGGACCTGTCTTTAGCAGATCCCGCGAGAGCAGGACCCCGCCCCCATCCCCCTACCCTAACCCCTGCCAGACTGAGCCGCGCTGAGGGGAAGGGTTGGGGGAGGGGCGGGGAAGGTGGCTGGTGTGGATCCGGCGCGCTCCGCAGGGACTCCGGAGCCAAAGGACGGGAAGGATGGGGAGGCTCGGGCCGGGCTGGCGCGCGGGGACGGAAGTCGGCGCTGCTTCCCAGCGGAGCCGCGCGCCCCCCGGCCAAAGTTTGTCCTTTGCCTTCCCTGCTCCCGAAGCTCCGAGGTCCCGAGGAGCAGAACCGGTGCCAGATGGAGTGCCTACTGTCTTCCAGGCGCACCGGGCGGCCCGAAGCTGCCCCTGCCCTCCCGTCCGCGGGGCGCACGCCGCCGGGCTGGCCCCTGCGAGCCTCCTGCCCCGCCAAGAAGCCAGCCGGAGCTGGCAGAAGCGCGGTTGTGCCATCCACGTTTTGGGGAAGTTTCACGTCAGTTTCGAAAAGTCCTCACTTCGCTCTCCCCGAAGTGATGGAAACCCTCCCAGCCGCGGTTGGAGTTCTTAGATAGACAGGACTTGTAATTAATTAATTAATAAGATAGATGATAGATAGAGGGGTTGACTTGGGTCATCTGTCACAGTTCCGTTTGGCATTCTGGTGAAGCCTTCTCAAAATGTATAAAAGAGACATCGGATTACAACGAAAACCATTGTAATTGATCCGAGGCAGCCAGGTGGGTGCGGTGTATTGAGGGCTCCAAAGATCGATTTTATTATCTATGACCCTCGGCGAATCCCCATCTGTCTCAACTGTACTTATCTATAAAATGAAGATAGAAATATTACCTACCTCCTGGAGTGGTGAGGATTAAATGAGACATTTGTAAAAGCTTTTAAGTCTTAAAGCCATAGATTTAGTTATCTGTAAGTTTTAAGATTCCTGTTAAAGATTTTTAATGATCTATTCTCAATCATTATTCTGCTTGATATCTGCAGCTTTTGATATTGTTGACCACACTCTGCTGCTAGACAGTCTAGCTTTTCCGGACACTCCTGTTTCCTGGGTCCTCAGGCTTTCTGGATCTTATCCAGGTGTCCCCTAAGGCCCTATCTTAAGTCCTCTTCTAACTCCGAGTTCTCTCCTTTCACGATCTTATCAGCTCTCCTCTGTATAACTTGTCTTCATTTAGAAGATCTAATCCCTAAACTCTCCCTGAGTTCCACTTCTACTTTATCGACTGCTTTTTAGACATCTCAAACTCAACATGTTCATAAATGAATCCGTTTATTATATTCACACATACACACGCACACACTCTACCCTGTTCCCCACATTCCTGTTAAATAAGACATCTAGTCACCTAAATTCACCTTGGATTACTCACTGATGTTGTCCTGATTTTGTTTTTTTTAAGAGGACCAGTGACCTCACAGAATGACAGCTCAGTTCTATTGTAGATTGGATTTAAGTGAGGCAAAGTTTCAGAAGTCATCAGCCTCACTCTGTTCCAGTTAGTGGGAAGGCAAAAGGTAGCTATGGCCCAGGATGCAGTGAATGACCCTGATGTCTTTAATGTCTGACAAAGCTCCAGGTGCTTTGACCATTGAAAAAAAATTGTTCTGTTCCACCCAAAGAGGACTTTACATGTTTGGGGTAGACACCTTCCCATCCCCCGCTCAACTCACCCATAGGTTTGAGGCCTTTTGGTTACTTTCATCTTGGTTTAGCCTGTCTGCCTAGACATTTTTACCAGGGTGAGAGTTAGGTGACAGGTGGACACCAAAGGTGGATGGGCAGCTCTGAAAAGCCCTCACACCAGAGGTGCTAGTTCTCCCTGAACACAACACCCCATTACACTCCTCATTAGCATTCACTCCATATATCAAATCTGTTGTCAGTCTTTTTTTTTTCTAACTTCATATTTCTCCTTTGCATCTTCTTTCCATCTTTGTACAGGCTCTCCTCCACCCCACCCCCCACCCCCGCCCAGCGGACTATTGCAATAGTTTTCTAATAGGAATCCCTGGCTCTAATCCCTCCTCCACCCAACTGCCTTCATCTTCCTAAAGCACTGGTCTGACCATATCAGCCACCTAATCAGAGATTTCCAGTGGCTCCCTACTAACTCTAGGCATTTAAAGCCCTTCACAACTCAAACCCCGCCTCCTTTTTCAGTCTTACTGCCCTTTACTCCCCTCTCCCTACCCTGCAATTCAGCTACTTTGACTCTCTCCATGCCTTCTTACTGACTCTCCCCCTCTTAATTCTGTCTTCTGACTTCCCTGGCTTCCTTCCAGACAGCTCAAATACCAGCCTCTGAAGCAGAAGGCCTTTTCCCAGCTCCTCCACCTCCATTCCCTTCCCTCAGAGATTGCCTTCTATTTATACTATAAATAGTCTAAGTTGTTCCAAAACTCTTAGTGTAGTTTTAAACTATTAAAGCCTAAAACTGCAGGAGGACAAATGGGACACCCTGTATATATCTTACATACGTAGTTATTTGCATGTTTTCTCCATGCAGGCCTTTGCTAGAGCCAGCACAAACTGAAGCCAATAGTTAAATTTAAGTGTGAGCATTTTATGCCTCAGCTATTGGCAAAGGCTAAAAATCGGAGCTTGATTTATTGTTTTGTTAATTGGACAGACTTAAGAAAGAGATGGAGAAAATGTTAATAATGGAGATTAAAGAGGCACTTACAGGTACATTTTCGGAGGGGGTGGGATAGAGAGGAGAACTGGTAGGCAAGTGTTTACCAGCATACTGATGGTGAGCTCTTTTCAAGCTAGGACCATGTTTTTTGCCTTTCTTTGTATCCCAGCATGTGGCACAGCTCCTGGCACATAGTAAGTACATAATGAATGCTTGTTGACTTCTTTGAGGTCTTGGTTTCAATCCTAGACTGGACAAATGTTAGCTGTGTGTCCCTGAGCAAATAACTTTCCTTCCACCTTTGTACAATGTAGATAATGACATTTGGGTCTTTTTTCTTAGAGGTTTGTGGAGAGGAAAGTACTGTGTAAAGCTTAAATTACTATGGAAATGAATTATTGCTATTGTCACAGGAGGCCTGGACTCATTACAATTAAAGTCTTTGTAAGCATGTATTAACATTGTTTATTTTGGGGGACTGGTCCTGTGATTGATTTCATTGGTATAGGTACTTCCTGTGAATAATTTCCTCTACCAAAGCAGATCTATACCTTCTCTGAAATGTAATTAATGTTTGAGCTTTGGCTCCTTTGATCAATTAAGTAAAACTTTTAAGGAAAAATTAGGCTAGTGTGAATGACAGAGAGCCTTAGGAAAAACTAGCATAGCCTTTGGGGGAGGGACCCTACTGCATATTGTTCCTCTTACATCTGTGTTATATACCTGTGGTAGACTGAGAATAATACAAGGACCAAAAAATAATCCCTACCCTGAAGGAACTTACATGTTTTTGAGGGCAAGGACATTTGCATATGTAAGTGTATATAAAATAAATACAAAGTAATTGGCTTTGGTAATTTAGAGTCAGCGGGGTTGGTGTGGTCGATAAAATGTGGGACCTTAAGTTAGAAAGACCTAAGTGCAGGTCCTGCCTCAGACACTGTAGCAGTGTGACCCTGGGCAAGTCACTTAACTTCTACCTTAGTTTCATCGGTAAAATAGGCATAATAATGACACCTGTCTTCCAGGATTGTTGCAAGGATTACAATGAAGTAATATTTGTAAAATACTTAAACTTTAAAGCACTATATACAGACATTCATACGTACAGATACATATATAATAGCTATTATTGTAGAGTAGGAATGAGGAGGAGGCATCTGAAAAGGTTTTATGTAAACAATGGAGCATGAGCTGAGTTTAGAAGGAAACTAGGGAATATAAGAGATAGTGGTAAGGAAAAAGAGCATTCCTCTAGCCACAGTAAAGATGGGCAATAGAGTGTTGTAAGTGAAAAATAGTATTGACCAATTTAAGCTGGCCCATAGAATATAGAAAGGAGACCAATGTGTGATAAGGCTGGAAAGGTAATTTGAGAACAAGTTACAAGGGGACTTAAATTCTAGAAGAGTTTATATTTGACTCTAGAGATAATAGGGAACCAGTGGTATTTATTGAGTAAGGTAGTGATGTAGTCAGAACTATGCTTTAAAGGAGTGTGTTACTTTGGCAGCAAAGTAGAGAATGCATTGCTAAGTGAAGAGGTTTAAATCAGGAGAGACCATTTAAAATGCTATTACAGTTGTTTGGGTGAGGTGGTTATGTGAATAGAAAGGAGGATGCGTAAGAGAGATGTGGAAATAAAATCAGCTAGACTTGGAAATTGATTAGATAAGTTGTGATGAGGGAGAGTGAAGACTCCAGCATGACACCAAGGTTTGGAACCTTAGTGACTAGAAAGATGGTAATGCCCTTGTGAGAAATAGGGAAGTTTGGAATTGAGGTAGGTTTAGAGGAAATGAAAACAAGTCCTTTCATCAACTTTTTGAGTTTAAGATGTCTCCAGTTTGAAATGTCCAATAAAATAGTCAATTGATGGAATGGTACTGGAGCTCAGAAGAGTGATTAAGGCTCAATATATAAGATCTGAGATTCATATACATAGAAATGATAATTAAGCCCAGAGAACTGAGACATAATAGGCTTTCTCTCTCTCTCTCTCTTTTTTTATCTTTACATCTATCCTGTGTGGTTGGTAGTACTGGTACATTGTATTGGTTGGTCTTACTAATTTTTTCACACTATTTTACAAATGAAGATGTTATTATCAGAGAACTTAAGCAACTTGACCCAATGGCACACAACTAGTAAGTGTTCAGATGTGGAATTCAAATGCAGACCTGCTTCCTTCCATACCTAGTCCTTTTTCCACTCCATCTTCTTCTCTGGCTTTTAACCTAGGTGAGCCACCCTTTCCCCTCTCCCTCTCAGAGACCTAGAGCATGCTTCAGGAAATCTCACCACTACCAAGAGAGGCCTTCTTCCTTGTCCTCCTCCTCCTCCTTTCAGGTTGTCTCAGAACCCATTCATTTTGCCGTGGGTCCTAAGAGAGGGAGTACTGACCAATCCTTGAGTGCTTTGACAACGTGGGAGTCATGAGTCACAAGTCTGTTCCCTTCCCATGAGTTGGAGGACCACCAGACTTTACATTTGCCTCTCCTCTGCCTCCTAAAGTCTTCTAGGCCTTACCTTCTGCCCTAGTGCTTTGTCCCACAGTCCCCCAGCACTACCATCTGGCCTATATATGTAACCGTAAGGACCCCTGGACCTTGCCATATGCCCACATAGACATATCCTTCAGGCTTCCGGACCTTTCCATCTTCCCCCAGCTAAACCTCCTTTTATGTGTGATTTCCCTCAATTAGAACATGAGCTCCTTCAGAGCAAGACTGTCTCACCTTTTCCTGTTTGTATCCCCAGAGTTTTGCACAGTGTTTGGGATACAGCTCCTACTAAATGCTTTTTCATTCATTTAGTATCATTTGTAAGATATGTCAGTTGTTCATCATAGAGCTGATTTGGGGCAGCAGTGTATAAACTATAGTTTATTTAGGTTGAACATCATGAATTAGATACATGGAAGCAAAATCAGGGCTGCTACCAAGTTGATTTAGCATTTCTAGATTCAAAATCCTTGTCAGCAAATCCTTATTTCGGGTTAAATAGAGAATGGATATCTATCCACAGAAAATCTGCCTCTGTAGTCCATTTGAATTCCAACTCCACCCCACTGATTCCCAGTGGAACTGAAGCTTGGGCTTCTGGTTCACTGGCTACAGCACTAGCTTTCTACTTCGCCTGATACCTGTTGTTAGTATCCTATTACAGTAGAGTCTCATGGGATCAGTTGCTTGTTTCCCAAAACCTGTAATAAACTCATGAACAACTCTTATCAGATAAAAAAATTAATAGAATTTGCTAACCAAAATTTAGAAAAGGTGAAATGAGATAAATAATAACCCCAATTTCCTCCCTTTCCTATCTAGTCTTTATTTTCCTTGTATGAATTGTGTGTCTCTTGACTATATAATAATATGGTTCTCAGAATTCTAGATTCTTACATTTGTCTAAACAGCAAATTTGGTGCCTGACAAAACAATTCAATTTTTCATAGTAACCTAACACTGCAAACCATACTACTAGTGTATTTACTATAGAGAAAAAGCCAAGGTGTAGTCATTTAGTCCCCATACTGGTAGTGACATTGAACAAATAAATAGCAAGCTACAACTGTTGCCTCAGCATTCCATGCCCCATCCTCTCACTTGGTTGGGATTACTGATATCTCTACCCTGAAAATCATGCACTTTTAGTGGTAACCAGAATTTGTATACATTGAATTTTCTTCAATTGTGTAGCTCTCTGTCATCACTGGTACACCTAGTTGCCCTAGCATGAAGCACTTTCCATACAAGCTTAATAAATATTTTCTGAAATTTCTTCAAGTTGTTGTTAAGGTGCTCTTTGGGCTTACTTAGAGAGTGCAAAATCAACCAAACAATAGAAAATAACCACATGTGTATATTTGGTTTCTAAAGAGACTCCAGAGATACACTTGCTTACACTTCAGCAAGCTGTTGCAACAAATCTTCTGGTCCCTGCAATAGCAGTTCTACTTCCTGCAATAAACTAACTCTTCAAAGTAGCCTGTTAGCAAATTATTGTAAAGCCGTAAAAAGCCAAATATAACTGTTTGGGTGTTTTCAGGGCAGGTTGCCATCTGGGCCTACACTTTATTCATGTTACTTATACAGGGTCTCCACTGAAAATATAACCTTTGCTCAAAACTTAAGCGCTTTATTCCAATATATGTGTGAAATTATCAGTAATTTGATAGTCCCTTGCCATAGCTTAGTAATTGAGATTTCACCAATTTTATTCAACTTTGAAAATTGAGATATTTTAAAAATCAGGTTTCCTGGTCAACGTTAGTTTGGTCTAGGAATTCACCAAAA
This sequence comes from Notamacropus eugenii, assembly GCF_028372415.1. Classification (NCBI taxonomy): domain Eukaryota; kingdom Metazoa; phylum Chordata; class Mammalia; order Diprotodontia; family Macropodidae; genus Notamacropus; species Notamacropus eugenii. Next base: position 269,456,200 of record NC_092875.1, read on the forward strand.
GCTGCATTTGGCTGAAGACTTAATTGTGGCCTCTAGCCAGAGCAGTATATGCTAAGGGTTGGGAGAGAAAATAAAGAGCCTTAGGGGTCTTACTATTTCATCTAACTCATAGAATTTCTAATTGCTAGAGGGAAATCCAGAACTAAAGGTAGAAATCCTACTAAATGTATAAATTGAAACAGTCTTGAAAAAAATGTCCTACATTAGCATGTTTGCATGACCATAGGCCACACCAAAAAGACACCTCCTCATTATTTTTCATTTCTAGGAAATTTTGCCCCTACCACAACTTTGTGAAAAAAAACTTTAAGCAAGAATTTTCCAGTGACTTTTAAGAAACAACCACAGAGTTGATGTTGTAGGACACCCTTATCAGTCTCTGGTATGAAATCAGCCTGAACGTTATCAAAAGCTACACATTTTTCATAGTGGTGCTGCAAAAGTATTTGGTGAAAGTTAAGGTCAGTTATGGTTTGACAAAACCACATTGTCATTGACAACTTTTGTATGGAACTATTCTATTGCCAGTGAGATCTGTAACTAGGAATTAGGGTGTAACCCAACCCTTTCTATAGTAGTTGGAGGAAAGGTATATTCTGTAAGAGGGAAATCACAATGAAAGATCTCAAGGGATCTGAGGGTATCGAAGTAGAATATAAAGATTAACAGTGGTCATCATGGTGGGAAATATACTGCACCAAGCCTCCTCACCAAAGCATATAACACAGTGGGTATTAGCATATGGAGGCAAAAGGTCCCGTTGCCCTGTGCTAATTACAAATCTACAGCCTTGTATCTACCAAAAAGGTATTATCACCTATCTTCTGTCAATCCTTCCTGTTTATGGTGTCATACAATAATTCAAACATTTATGATTCTATCAAAGCAATTTGGCATCTTTCTGTTACTTAATATTCTTCTATAGTTGTTGTAGCCAAAAAGAAAAAAAAAATCCCGGGATGCACTCTTAACATTGCAGGACAGTAGAAAGAGCCCTGGTGCTGAAGTCAGAGGAATTGAGTTAAAAGCCTATTTCTGTGTGACCCCGAGCAAGTCACTTAATTTCTGTCTGCCTTAGTTTCCTCAACTGTAAAATGAAGATAACAGCACCAACCTCCTACAGCTGTTTTAAGGATCAAATCTGTAAAGAATTTAGCACCCAGTTCCTGGCATATGGGGGTCACTTAATCTTTTTTCCCACCCCCCAGGCCTTTACCTCTGTGGCAGCTTCTCCACCCACTAATGAATTCTTACCCTGAACCTCCCTATGGGGAAGTACTAGGCACAACCTCAGTTCCCCTCTGTTCCCATTCTGCCCCAGAATAACTGAACTTTTCCTCCTCTGTCCCCACAGACACCTTTCCCCCTTTCAGCTCCCTTTTAGTGTTATCTTCCTTCATTAGAATGTAAGCTTGAGAGTAGAGCCTATCTTTTCTTTTTAAAATCATATTCTATCCTGCTGCTTGCCACATAAACTTTCTACCTCCCAGGGTTTTCATAAAGTGGAAGTCTGATTTCTAGAGTTTGCTTAATGTGAACCAATTCCCCAAATCCTAATCACTTTCGACACATGATAAATCAGATTTCAGAACATAAAAAAACTGGGGAATAAGACCCAAGATCTATGCTGACTTTAATCTGCCAAAATGATGCTATCCCATGAGGCTTAACCTAAATGCCAGTGTCCTCTCTCTTTATCACCTAACAATAGTGAGTAATTTTATAGCACCATCTATCTGAGAAATCTGCCATGCTGTATCAATATTGTATCAGTTATTGCTAGGTGACAAGTAATAGTGATCTGAAATTTCCCCTTCCATCTCCATAAGACATATTTTTCAACTTATTTTGGATGAATTAAAATGTGTTTAATTACTTTCATTATCTTTAAGAGAGTCATAAACCTAGGTATTATTTTTTGTACTTTAGTATGTTTCATTCACAAATTTTCAGATAACCTCCTATAGTTTCAAATCCATCAGTTTACAAGCATGTGTTATGGACATAGAGCCAAGACCAACATATGGACACTAAACAAATATTTTAAGTGGATAGAGTACTAGACCTAGAGTCAGAAAGACTTTGAGTTCAAATCCCATGTCAGACATATAGTAACTATGGCATCTGGCAAGTCACATTCTCTGGGCCTCAGTTCCTCATCTACAAAAGTAAATAGTTGGACTAGATGGCCTCTGAGGTCCTGTCTGGCTCTAGATTTATAACCCTATGATACTGTCTCATAATGATAATGATGGGAATGGGATCTGAACCCCTAAAATGAAAAGACCATGTCATCTAGACTGCAGAAAGGAAAAGCCCTTGGACTTTCCCAGGTGGCCCAGGTCCCAGGTGTTTGCCTAGGGCACCTGACCCTTCCCAGTTAATCCTTTCATTGAGGCCCTCATTGTTAGCACCTGGCCCCACCCTAAACTGTTGCTCCTTAATTTCAACTAGACCTCCCCACTCTATTCCCAGACCACCTGGCCACTGCTAGATCACATCCAGATGTATAAAAGGTCCATCTTGCCTCCATTAAAGTGCTCAGATTCAATCTGGCCCAAACATCACAAGTGCTCAGATTCCTTAAGAGTCTGGTCAATATCTCAGATTCTTGAAATCGCACCCACCCCGACCTGTGTTCTGATAAACCTTGTCTTTGACTCAAAGAAGGCCTGGGTCAAATTCGTTCCAGGCAGGACCGTTGTTGTTTGCCCTTGAATTTCAGGGCCCCAACACCCCAGATCTCAATAATAATATTGGGAGCCATCAAGCCTAGCATAAAAAACAATGAAATACAGAGACCTAACTTCTAGTCCTGCTCCCGATCTGAGTGCATTGGAACCAGGTCATCCTGTCTTTGGGCCTCATAATCAAATGAAATGAGACAATTAAAAAATGATTAAAGTCTTTTTCAGCTCTGAAAACTCTAAGTCTATTCTATGAAGTACATGTCTATGGAATCCTCTTATTCATTATATATTAATGAATGATGATTTGAAATATTTTTAAAATCTACTATTCAAATAATGGTGACTCTATGTCACAGACTCTTCCCTATACGTGTTTATGATAAGTTCTTATAAGAAACCTGAGTCTAGAATTGAGTTATAGTATCTTTATTTGAAAGGTATTTAATTTTCAATTTTACTGGACTATATAATCCTTTATAAAGTGGTATTGATAAGGAAAGCAACTGAAATAAGTATTATAAACTAATTTGCTAAAGGTAGGAGGTTCAAGGAAAAGAATTACAACATTCAATACAAAGGGAAACAAAAAATACCTCTTAAGAATACCTTGAAGTCCACCTAACTCTGTAGTCCTGTGATCTGTATAACTTAGGTATTGCCAAGTATTTTCACATAAAATATCACTAGTTGAACCAGATTGACCAAGAGTGAAAAGTGTTAAAAGGAGAAACAAAAAAAGGCCAAAAGGAAAAGGAAGCAATTTAACGTTTGAAAAGAAAAATTGACTTGATAATTTCAAGCTAAAGACAATAAAAACAAATACAGCTGTAAGCAAAGAAGTATTAACACATGAATAACTTGAGGAAATAAAAAAATTTGGAGCTTTATAGAAGTACATTAAGAGGGTGACTTACTTTTTACATTCCTTTAGGAAATACTACTACTCTAAACATGAATCTGAATCCAGGTCCAACAAATGATGGTCAGATTTCCCTTCTCAATATTAATGAACTTTGTCAAAGTTGGCTATCCTGCTTTTTTGTTTTTTGGGGGCCAGAAAACCTTTAGTATAGCAGAGATCATTAGAAATTGAAGGGGAAGGGAAAACATTGGGAATTTCCATGATGGCAACAGGATGTCCTCAGTCTCACTATAAAAGCAAGATTCTTTTTACAATCATTTGTTTTATTAGCAAGATTTTGCACTTTAACTTATTGTTAAACCATTATGCCTATACCTTATACCTGGCAGCCTGCTGGATAATTTGTGGGGCAGAAAGGTAAGTGGTCAGAGAACCCTTTTTCATTTTTAAGTTTGTTTTTTTTTTAAATGAGCCAAAATGAAAATGTGTGTTCCAGAAAGTTGTAAGGTTTATAAATTTAGAATGGAGACAAATGCAAATATTTAGTGAAGGGAGTTTTATTTCATCATATATGCAAACTTTTTTGGGTTTGGGACTGAATTTGAAGGGTAAAACTTCAAGCACTGGAAAAAGTATAGGTATGCTACAGTACAGTACTATTATTATCTTGGACTATGATGATAATAATACTGTTTAAAGTAGATTCATTGAATAAAGTAATTGAATTCTCATGTCATTATAGTTAATCATAATTATGATCTTATATTTTCATTATGAGATTAAATAATCAGCAAAATTCTTAGGTTTATAGAAAAGAGGGGTTCTTTTCATAGTTCTTACTGTATCTCAGGCAAATAGATTCAATTTTATGAAGACAGGTACATAATTTTTTTTAACAAAAGAAACAAGCAGGTTTAATAAAACAATAACCCCCCAGGAACTTTGTAAAACAAAATTTATGATTGGGCTTGGGAACTGAGCCCATAGTAAAAAGCACCAACTTACATTTAAATAGAACGGATGCTGTTTATTGCTCATCGCCAACCATTTGGCCAATTTGCTGTTTCACGAATATGCAATTAATAATAAAAGCAAATGGTACAAGATAAACACTTTGTTACTTCTCACTTTTAAGTGAGGAAACTCTGTTTGACTTCCTTCGTATAAAATGCCTTCAAAGCCCAAGAGGCAGCTGAGCCTAGGGGGTGAGAAAGAACTGAAGTGAGAAAGAGTGGTACTTAAGAGTTATTATTACACAAGCTTCCTTTTGAAATATATCAGCCTTGAGAAAGTGAGAAAATGTGGCCTGATAGCCTTGTCACATCATTTATATTAATATATTTTCATGTGACATAAGAGAAAGCTATAGAAGTATATTTACTTTATAGTTTAAGCATTATTAAAGGTCATCATATTTTATTCACTTTGCTGCTATAACCCACTTTAGGGTTCAATCTGATATTAGCTGAAATAGGGATCATTGAAGTTCTTTATTTGATGATCTGGGGAAATTATCCATTTGATGCCAATTGCACACCTAATCAATTAAATATTCAAGTCATTTTGTTGATTGCAGAGTTTGAAAAACTGGCTAAACCATATTTTTACCAACTTTTTGATGTTGGGTATTGGAGTAAAACAAGAAGGCATGGGGGAGGGGAATGGAACTCTATTGACTTTGGAATCAGAGGACCCAATTCTGCCACTTATTATCTATGTGACAAATCGCTTTTTAATTCTCTTGATCTCAGTTTTCTCATATATAAAATGGAGATGGACTAGATGTAGCTCTGAGTCTATAATTCTCATCCTTTTCAGCTGTAAATGGATTATATAAACAGATCTTGTTTTAAGTCCTTTTTTAAGAAGACATCTTTTAAAATTGTTTCCATTAATTCTTCCAGAATTTTATAGACTTTAAAAAGACCCTCTTTCAAAAGTAATTGCCTGACTCCCTCCCTTCCCTGCTTCTTAGAATCCCTAGTTTCCTTAAAGCATAAATATGTGAAGCCACTCATGATGCTGCCCTGACTACTAGGGCATTGTCTCCCCTCCAATACTTCATATTTTTTTGTATACTCTGTTATATGCATATGGTGTCTTTCTTGATAGAATACAAGTTTCTTGCGTGTACAAGGACTGTTACATTTTTGTTTTTGTAATCTTAAATGTTGCAGTTTCATGATATATTATGGCAGAGCTGTCTCAAAGAATTCAGACTCAGACCACCTCTAATCCAAGTACAGGCATTTATTAAGAGTGATGCTCTCATAAAGTGGGCTAAGTTCCAAGAGGAGCCAGCAGCTTCAGAGAAAGCAAGATGGATGTTTACAGGATAAAGATGCAATTATATAACAGAAATTATGAATATTAAAAAGGAAAGAGGAGTTTGTTAAGGGATTAGGTAATAGGGGTCTCAGCCATAGTACATGCAATTACAAGGTATATAGAAAAACTATTTGGGGAGAGGTATGTATGTATGTATGTATGTATGTATGATAATGGTATTATAATAAGCCTCTCTACATCACAAGTTCACAGAAAGAACAACTTTTGCTTTCTGAATGACTGAGTATTGTGGTCTTGTGTGAGATTAGATGGATGTGGTTGTGATTGAGTACTTGGACACACCTGTTTCTGTGGGAAATATGAAGACTGGGTCTGGGGGCAGTGGCTAGGTAAAGGCAATAGCTGGGATCCCATCACATGGACACATCTGCTGCTCTGTGGAAATATGAGTTCATGGATGCACCTGTTGTTCCAGTGAGCTGTAAGGCATGTGTGAAGAGGTTAGGATGTTGAAGAGGGGTGGGGGCAATGGCTGTATTGCATCTGGGGGCCTGTGGTGTGGTTAAAGCCAGCTTGTGTGGTTAAATCAGAACATGCTGGCTGTTCAGTGGGACCCATAAGGAAGTTAGAATATTGGGTGTGGGGTCAGTTTTATTAGGATTCCATCAGTAAGATGGCAGATCTGGATCTAGATCAGATCTCAGAGTTCAGCCAGTTTAGCCATGCTTATTGCTAGGTTCTTCACAGTGTTGCCAGTCTAATCCTAGATTTAAAAGTACAGAGAGTATAAAGACAGAGCATCACTCTCTATTTATGGGGATGAGAGGGAAAGAGAGAGAGACAGAGACAGAGATAGAGGGAGAGAGAGAGAGAGGAGAGATTAAAAGGTTATGTGGCAAGCATTGAGAATAGGATGCAAAAAAAAAAAGATAGACTCTTCTCTCAAGGAACTTACATTCTAATGGGGGAAGGTAACACCAAAAGGGAGCTGAAAAGGGGAAGAGTATCTTTGGGGGACAGGGGAGGAAAAGTTCAGTTACTCAAGGGTAGAGCCAGAAGAGGAGTGAGCTGAGGATGTCCTTAGTATTTCCTCAAAGGGAGACTCAGGGCAAGAATTCACTAATGGGCAGAGGAGGAGGAGCTGCCATAAAGTCAAAGGCTTGAGGAGTGGGAAACAAGCATTAAGTGTCCACTATGTTCCAGGAACTGTTGTGCTAAATTCTTTACTAATTTGATCTCTAAAACAACCCTAGGAGGTAGGTGCTATTATTATCCTCATTTTACAGATGAGGAAACAAACATTAAATGACTTACTTAAAGTCACATAGCTAATATATATCTGAGTCAGGATTTTAACTCAGATATTCTTGGCTCCAGGCCATGGGCTCTACCCACCACTCCACCTAGTTTCCAATAAAACACTGTGTAAATATGAACACAATGTGAATTATATTATTACATTTACACAGTGCTTTAAAATTTACAAAGTTGGTTCCTCATAACTCTACTATATATATACATAATGTAAATAGAAGGTAAAAGTAATGTAGAAAAGGCATCCAGGACTGAGACAGGTAAAGGTGACTTGCCCACGACCACATGGTTGATAAATGGAAGTGCCATAATTGGGATCTACACAGTGTAGCTTCAGGTCCTGTGCTTTTTCAACTATGATTGTGCTTCTTTTCATTTTCCTAACACCCCTTTCAAACCAGTTGGCTCTAGCCAACCTTTTCCTTTTTAGCTACTTTTCTGTTTAGACTCCATGATGATCATTATTCTTTTGTTTGTATTTGTATATGAATTTTAAAATTTCTGAAGTTAAATTTCATTTCACATTGTTTAATTTTGGATTTGAAAGATTTGGAAGATCTGACCAAAGCACTTGAAATTTGGGAAACCTGACCAATCCTGCAACATCTTGTAGTTATTTGCTATCACTTAGGGGACCTCATATCTGGAGATGGCTAATAATTCTTAAGTTTTTTTTTCTTATTAACTTTGGTTACTAATCATGACATTTTTCTTGCCTTTTCTCCCCATTCTGAGTATGTGTATTGTTTTGACCCTTTATTTAGTTATAACTGAATACACTCGTTAGTAATAAGAATATTTTCTGTTTTAAAAGAAAGATTTCCAATTTATGATTTAACAAAGAAAGCTTTTAGTTGTTGTTGAGTTTTTTTGTGGCTCCTTTGAGATTTTCTTGGCAAAGATATTGGAGTGGTTTGTTATTTCCTTCTCCAGTTTATTTTACAGATGAGGAAACTAAGGCAAACTGGATTAAGTGACTTGTTTGGGGTTACATAGGTATTAAATGTCTGAGCTCAAATTTGAACTCAGGTCTTCCCCACTCTAGGCCCAACTCTCTATCCACTGTGCCACCTAACTGCCTTCAAGCTCTTAGTAACTATAAAATTAAGATCCTGATAACAGTTTAGCTCATGACACAGCTGATTTCTTTCATAAATTCCTAAATACCAACTGTGAATAAGAAGCACAAAGTTTGTTAAAGAAAAACTTTTTCTTTACATTAGACACAAAATCAAATATTGGTCATTATAAAAGCTGTTTGGACATGTCTTAATATTGATAAATATGAGATATATTAACTTCATAGCATGCATTATAAGGTCAGCTAAATTCCACTGTATGTAATTATTATGCTGAGGTCAATTTTTGAGTCTTAGTGATGAATTCATCTTATAAATGAAGCTACTGTGTTTTGTAAAAGAAGATAAAAGGTGGGTCTGGTGAGTATGCATATCTTTCTGGATCAGATGCTAAGTGCCAATCGTGAATTCATGCAGTGAAGTGAAAAGTAGTATTTGAGGATTCTTCCTGCTCTAAATAGGTTGAATACTCGGAAACACAGTAATTATCAAGTACTAGCTAGAGCCAACTGGTTTGAAAGGAGGGTTAGGATAAAAAAAAAAATCTGCCAAATGGAATAGATTTGCTAAAAATAGCATTTTAATAGGGGTTGTGACAACAAATCAGTTATTAGCCCAAAGGCCTTTTCATTTCCTAAAATGAAGCTTTGGCCTAAATAGTCAGCTGTTGTTCTGGTATACAATGCTAACATTAAAAAAAAAACCAACCAAAAACATAAACATGATTTACAGCTCTAGGTCATTCCAAGTACAGGTTTCCAGAGGATGAAAGGTATTTTGAATGAATTCAAGTTTTAATAACTTAAAAGTCTACTAAGACATTTAGAACACAAAAAAAATACCCAACTCTCACAATATGACAATTATTCCAAATAGAAATTTCCTTATCAATAACTACATAACTAAATAAATAATACACAAATAATATGAACTATCCTGGGAAAGGTTTGATGGTGCCCAACTTGAGGGCCATTGTCAAAAATAATGGTGCCAAAACCATAAAGGGTTGAAATGCTTTGCTTCCATTACCCATGATATCAAGGTCAACCCTTAGGAAATTGTGAAGTTGGTAAAGTTTGTCTCTGAAGACAAACATCTCATTTCTCACCTTCTGCCATTCACCTTCTTCCCCCTTAGTCAATCAGTCAGTAAAATAATAAAAATGTTGTTTTATCTCTCTGATTTTGGAAATTTCTTATGCTCCAGTTGTCTCTTTCATCCCTTCCCTTTAAGCAAAACTTACTCACATGTGTTCTTTTGCCCCAATTTTTAGCCATCATACTGAAAAGCTTGTTTGATCAACTAATTTTATGTAAAGATATTTAGTAGCTGAAGATGGCTGAGTCTACAATCTATCCTAAGGGGTGTTTAAATTTTAACAGAAGTAATCCTAATTAAGTTCTAAATGGTGAAGTTTTAGTTATAAAGAAGAGCTTCCCAGCAATTCTTAAATCATGCCCCATACATGCTGACCACTGCAGGTATATAAACTTTGGTTTGAGATATGTTTTAACATGACTTACCAATCCTGCTTAGACCAGGCATATAATAGTCTTCTTCAGTTCACCCTTCTCCTGTATTGATTTCATCACACAAATATAGTTTCTTAAAGGAGGCTCTGACGCTTTTTTTTTTTTTAATGTAATTCCTTTATCTAAATACCTTCAGCAAATGAAAAGTAACCATCACCAAGTGGGGGAAGTCAATAAGCATTTGTTAAGTACCTATTAAATGCCAGGCATTATACACTAAGCTTTGTCAAATTCAGCTGACTGAATTGGACTCAGATTTGAATGGAAGGAAGACAGGTGGCTTGATTTCTTTTGGGAAGATGTGTAGCATTTCTGATGATCCCAAACTTCTCCCTGAAACAAATGCCTATCTTTTTAACATCAGTATTCTTCTGTGATGCTGTGTGACTACAAAGCATAGGATATCTGAAGCATAGTTTGAATACTTGGCAGTTCAGCTCAAGCAAGGACTTCAGTATCTAGTACCTTATCCTGCCAGGTGATCCTCAAAATCTTCCTAAGACAGTTCAAAAGGAAGTGATTCAGTTTCCTGGCATGGTGCTGGAAGACTATCCATGTTTCACAAGCATATAACAATGAGGTCAGCACAATGGCTCTGTAGACCTTCAGTTTGGTAGTCAGTCTAATACCTCTTCTCTCCCAAATTTTACAGCGTTTAAAACTTCTCCATTTGTTGTAACTGATGGTTCTACATATGGATGGTGTGGTGGTGGTTGATGGAGCACCTGTGTTTTCTTGGTGTTAATTATTAGCCCAAAATTAGCACAGGCAGCAGAGAATTGATCCATCCTTTGTTGCATCTCAGCTTCACAGGCAGCATTGAGTGCACTATCATCTGCAAACAGAAAATTATGCACCTACACTCCCTCCACTTTGGTCTTAGCTTGTAGCCTTTTAAAATTGAAGAACTTACCATCAATATACCTTGCTGCTGTGTTCCTCCTCATTGAAAGCATTTGACAATATGGCTGAAAATATCATGCTAAAAAACATGGGAGCAAGCACACAGCACTGTTTCATTCCATTGGTGACTGGGAAGGCATGAGAGTATTGTCCACTATCCAGAATGTGGCCAAACATGCCATCATGAAGTTGACGTACAATACTGATGAACTTCTCCGGGCAGCCAAATTTGGGCATAATTTTCCATAAGCCCTCATGACTAACAGTGTCAAAGACCTTGGTCAGATCTACAAACATTGTGTACAGAACTCTGTTCTGCTCCTGGCATTTCTGGTTAAAAATTTTTTAAAGTAGATCACTGGAACAGAGAAGATAAGCAGGAATCATAATCAAGCTCAATAATTCAGTGTTCAACAAATTCAAGAACTGCAGGAAAAATTAGAAAGTAGTTTGAAAGAAATTGGGTCTAAACCAGGGGTTTTTAACCTTGGTGTGATCTTTTGTTTTAAAAATATTTTAAGTATAATTGATTTCCTATGTAGTCTTATGCATTTAAGAACATTACTCCAAAAGGGGTTCACAGGCTTCACCAGACTGCAAAAAGGTGAAGAATGTTTGATCTAGTGTTCAAATTTTGGCTTGCTTATTGCCTGTGTGACTATGGACTGGTCACATAACCTCCTGTCCCTCAGTTTTCTTATCTTTGAAATGAGGGAGTTGAACTTGATGGTCTTTAAGACCCCTTTAGCTCTAAATCTATTATCCTATGATTTTACGCCATATGTCACAATTCTGTCATCTCAGAATGTGTATATGACATGAATAAAAGGTCATTTCATTTTAAAAAACAACTTAGAAGAGCGCAGAGATCCAATACCTTTCAGTGCCAAATAGTTTTGATAATTAGCAGCTATTTCCACAAACAAAAATTCAAAACAGCCAGGATAAGAAACTTCCTAATAATAACTGCATGAAATCATAATAAAATGATTGCATGAAATATCTCTGATAAGTATCTGATAATCAAGGTGTAAATTAAGACAAATTCTCAAAGAATGTGAACAAATTTCTCAAAAGAAGAATTGTAAGCTATTAATAGCCACATGAAAGGCTCCTCTAAATCAATCGTGTCAAACTCAAAAAAGAAACAGGTATCTGCAGGCTGCATAATGTTAATTTGTGGTTTTCTCAATTAATACGGGCAGCAGGGATCATTTCTATTTGAGTTCGACACTACTGGTGTAGAAGATGGCATTTTAGCTGAGATTTGAAGGAAGCAGGGAAGTCAAGAACTGGAGCTTAGGAGGGAGAGTATTCTAGGCATGGGGGAATGCTGATGAAAATGCCTGGAACCCAGAGATGAAATATCTTGTTGGAGAAACAGCAAGGAGACCAGTTGCCAGGGTGTAACTACATGATCATGACCAGATTCTATTAAATTCCAAATGGAAAGCAAGATTTGGCTGTATTGTAACCATTGTTTCCTTCACGGTATATAAAACAAAATATGATAATGAGATATCTTATGATGAAATATTTGCTCCCATTAACTGAAATGAAACCATTAATATCCATCAACTGAAAATGTATGGCTGTTTTAGTAGTCTTTTTGGCATTGGAAACTTTATAATTAGTCTAAGAACAACAAATTCACTGATGGCTGAGAAAGAGGAAATGAATAAATTTCAGTAAGAATTTTGGATGAAAACACAAATATTTTAAAAGACATAGAGTTGTAAAAACATGTCAATGAATGAAGTTGTAGAACCTATATATACACTGAGAGACATATATACACACATACATTTGAAGATAGATGGAAAGTACCTCAGGGAACATCTGGTTCAACTTCTGCATTTCTCAATAAAGAAATAGGCTCAGAGAAGGGGAAGGGACTCACTCAAAGTCACACAAGTAATACTGCAAAGTCAGAAGTCCTGTGTGAGCATTATATATTTTTTTTATTTAGAAGACTTTTGATTTCATCAGAATAAATAGATCAGCATTTTTCAAAGGTATAGTCTCAGAGAAGTACCTGGCAGCACTGAGAACATAAGTGACTAGCCTGACTTTCCCACTAGAATATAAACTGCTTTCAAGTAAGAATTGTTTCTTTCTTTGAATTTGTATCCCTGCAACATAGTAGGTGCTTAATTGAGTTAGGTCCTCTTGACTCTAAGAAGGCCAGTTCTCTAGCAAGTATGCTGTGCTGCCCCTCCTAGAGATAAATGGTTTTTTTCTTTAGTTTGTTTTTAGGTAGGGCCCTCCCCCCAAGTCCTGTAAGTATTTCTATAGTATCTAGTACATGTCAGGCACTGTGCTAAGCACTTTAAAATTATTATCTCATTTGATCTTCACAACAATCCTGCAAGATAGATACTATAATTATCATCCTCATTTTATAATTGAGGAAATTGAAGCAGAGGTTAAGTGACTTGTCCAGGGTTACGCAGCTAGTATGAGAGGTTTAATTTGAACTCAGATCTTCTTGACTCTAGGCCCAGTGCTCTATCAGTGAGCCATCTAGCTCTCCTAGTGCTAGTAATTTTAGTAGATATGGAAAAATGGATTTTCTGAAGGAATTAAAAATATTAAATTTCACAATTTGCCCCCCCCAAATTATTTCATTTAAAAAGTTTTATTTGAATAGCAGTAGGCAATATAGCTGTAAAGAATTAGGATCCCTAAGTACAAGAAAAATTACACAAAATATTTGTGTTATTCACATCTTTATACGGAACAATATCTGCTGAAAGAATGTTAATGAATAAAAGACTTTTACACCTCTTTTTTTATAGTAAGGCATCCTAATTGTTTAGTTCAGAATGATATTAAAGTCAGGTAGAATACCTAAATATAAGAGGGTGGAGCCAAGATGGCAGAGTAGAAAGACTCACATACTCTAGTGCTTTCCCCACAGCCCACAAAATACCTGTAAAAAATGACTTTTGACAAATTCTAGAGCAGCAGAAGCCACAAAACAACAGAGCCAAAGAGGTTTACAGCCAAAGGTAACCTGAAAGGGCAACAGAAAAGGTCTGTTTCATGAAAGGCTGAGTGGAGCAGGGAGCCCAGGCCTGGGCCATGCTTCATTGGGAGGAACAGGACCTGAACAGACCTCCAGGGCAGAGTTCCCAGCAGGGAGGGTCCCAGATCCCTCAACCCACAAGTGACAAAGAAAGCTCCAAAGGTCAGTGTGGGAGGACTTTACCATCAGGACAAGAGAGGAACAGGGTTCCTTCAGCAATAACCCCAGGTGACAGCAGCAGCAGCAGACTGCAGGCAGCTACAGTGGCTGGGAAGTAACCTGGGTCCATTGTCCAGGCAGCTTAGCCTAAAACCTCTGGCAGAACTGGGCAGCTGATCTGAATCTCAGCCCTCAGTAGCAGCCCCACCCCACTCAAAGGCCCTGGGGGAGTTGAGCAGCTGATCTGAATCTCAGTTTTGAGCACAATACTGGGGAAAGGAGAAGCACTAGGACCCTCCTCTTGACAAAGGATTCAGAAGTCAAGTAACTGACTGGGAAAATGCCCAAAAAAGGAAAAAAAAAATAAGGCCATAGAAGGTTACTTTCTTGGTGAACAGGTGTTTCCTTCCATCCTTTTCAGATGAGGAAGAACAAGGCATACTATCACAGAAGTCAAGGCCTCTGCCTCCAATACCTCCAAAATGAATATGAAATGGGCTCAGACTATAGAAGAACTTGAAAAGTGTGTCAGCAGCCTGCTAAAGGAGAACCAAAAAAATGCTGAGGAAAACAATATCTTTAAAAAGAGGCTGACTCAATTGGAAAAAAAGGTCCAAAAAGCCAATGAGGAGAAGGAGACTTTAAAAAGCAGAATTAGTCAAATGGAAAAGAAGGTTCAAAAGCTCACTGAACAAAATAGTTTTTTAAAAGAGAGAATCGAGTTCAGGGAAGCTAATGACTGTGAGATAAACCAAGAAGTTAGAAAACAAAATCAAAGTTTGAAAAAATAGAAGATAATGTGAAACAGATCCAGGAGAAACAATTGAAAAATTATGGGACTACCTGAAAGCCATGGTCAAAAAAAAGGGCCTAGACATTATCTTTCATGAAATTATCAAGGAAAACTGCCCTGAACCAAAGGGCAAAATAAATATTGAAAGTATCCACTGATCACCTCCTGAAAGAAACTTGAAAAGAGAAACTCCTAGGAATATTGTGGCCAAATTTCAGAGTTCCCAAGTCAAGGAGAAAATATTGCAAGCAACTTGAAAGAAACTATTTGAGTATTGTGGAAATACAATCAGGATAACACAAGATCTAGCATCTTCTACATTAAGGGATTGAAGGGCATGGAATGGGATATTCCAGAAATCAAGGGAACTAGGATTAAAACCAAGAATCACCTACCCACCAAAACTGACTATAATACTTCAAGGGAATAAATGGTCATTCAATGATATAGAGGACTTTCAAGCATTCCTGATGAAAAGACCAGAAGTGAAGAGAAAATTTGACTTTCAAACACAAGAATCAATAGAAGCATGAAAAGGTGAAGAGGAAAGAGAAATCATAAAGGACTTTCTAAAGCTGAACTGTTTAAATTCCTACATGGAAAGATAATATTTGTAACTCTTGTGACTTTTCTCAGTATTTAGGTAGGTGGAGGGATTACACACACACACACATAGACAGAGAGTACAGGTTGTGTTGAATCAGAAGAGATGATATCCATAAAAAATAATAATAAAAATTAAGGGGTGAGGGAGGAAAATACTGGGAGGAGAAAGGGAGAAATGGAATGGGGCAGGCTATAACTCATAAAAGAGATAAGAAAAATCTTGTTCAATGGAGGAGAAAAGGGGGAAGGTGAGAGAGGAAAAATGAAGCTTACTCTCTTCACATATGGCTTAAGGAGGAAATAACATGCTCATTCAGTTTGGTATGAAAATCTATATTACAATACAGGAAAGTAAGGGAGGAGAGGACAAGTGGGGTGAGGGGGATGATAGAAGGGAGGGCAAATGGGAGAAGGGAGTAACTAGAAGTAAACATTTTTGGGAAAGGACAAGGTCAAATGAGAATAAAAGAAAGGGGGACAGGGTAAGATAGAGGGCAATGTAGTTAGTCTTACAGAACATGACTATTATGGAAGTCTTTTGCAAAACGACACATATTTAGTCTGTATTGAACTGCCTGCCTTCTCAGTGGGGATGGGTAGGGAGGGAGGAAAGAAAGAAGTTGGAATTCAAAGTATTAGAAACGAATGTTGAGAATTATTATTGCATATAACTGGGAAATAAGAAACACAGGTAATGGGATATAGAAATTTATCTTGCCCTACAGGAAAAGAGAGAAGATGGGGATAAGGGAAGGGTAAGGTGTGATAGAAAGGAGGGTACATTGAGGGAAGGGGTAATCAGAATGCAAGGTATTATGGGGTGGGGGGAGGGGAGAGATGGGGAGAAAAATTGGAACTCAAAATTTTGTGTAAATGAATGTCGAAATCTAAAAATAAATAAATACAAAAAAAATAAAGGTCAAGCCACAAGGTTGTGGATCCAGTAAAAAAAAAAATACCTAAATATATGCCCTTTGTAGGCATTGTTTTTGTTTCTGTAGGTGTCTCAGTTTGCAGAGGATATTTTGCCCTTCACAGTTGTCATCATAACTAATCCTTCAAAATTGATAATATACAAATAAAGTAAGCACTAACTGTCTATAGTGGAAGTATAGAAAAGGGACATTCACTCATTCATTCATTGTACTGAAGAGAGAATCTTTTATTAATAACTAATTACTTTGGGGCAGGGCTCCAACTATCTTGTCATGTGATGCAAGGAATGCACCCTCCCAAATGGACTATACCCAAAATACAGTTCGAGAGAAGACTATGCATTCCCCTTCTTGCTAGAGAATAAGGGCAAAGAGAAACCGGGTCACTGTTTCTACTTTGTTCCCTTGTGCCCTGTGAAAGCACCCATAAATCAGAGCATTAGCTGTTTTGAAGCTCATGGTTGGTGGGGAGAAAGATTGTAGAAAGAGTTCATTGATTGGGCTAGCTCTTTCATAATTTATGCATAGTATTGTTTGTAGTAATTTCTAAAGTCAGATTTCAAAAAGTAGAGAATGAATGGAATTCTGCTCTGCCCCTTCACCTTGAAAAAAATGTGGATAGCTTTAGCCAAAGGAAGAGAATAAATGGATCTGTTTTAATTCATTCAACTCAAGACCAAAGAAGCACTCTGTAACACAGCAAGGTCACATGACTTTTCTTTCATTAAAAATAAACATTTAGGTTAAATCACAGCGGTCCATTTTAAACAGCCCCAATTAAGTGACTTTAGTAAATGACTTTGAACCTCAGTTTCCTCATCCAAAAAATGAGGGGATCAGTCCAGTAGCCTCTTCTAGCTCCAAAACTCTGGGTTGTGATACTATGTGGCATTAAATGAAAACTATAATAAATGGGAAAAAAAATCTTTCTCCCTATAACTTTTGTTATTTTATTAAGTTTTAACATAAGAATTCATTAAGAAACTCTCAAATGCAGTAATGGGTTTGTGAGAGCTCGTCAGTATGGGTGTCCCTTCCAATCATGCAAATGATCTATCTGTTCCTGCCTATCCTGGGCAACCATTGTCTGTGTCCACTTGCAAATCTGTCATGGGGGACCGCTTAACATGCCATTTTCTTGACATTGCAAGGATACCATTGTAGCATGTAGGCTGTCCTTCAATTTTCCCTCATTTTTTTAATGTGACTGGCCCATCTTTGTACTTTACTAGAATTACAATAGATAGAAAATAGAAATTCACTAATTACAATTCAGTTTCTAGGCAGTCTACTTGGATAAACAATACTTTTAAAACCTGTGTTAATATGTTATGACAGATTTGCTAAAAGCAGGCTGAAATGTAAATACTGTACCAACTATGGAATGCAAAGTCATGACTAATAAGATGGGGAAAAAAATAACTGAAAACAATATCTTCCACTGTACCTAATACTACTAAATTTTCAAGAGCTAGTATAGCTATGTCACCAATTTCTTCCCATACTGTTCTGTTCATATACTACATGCTTGATTTACAAGGGTAAAGCTTATCACAATTTTTTTTTACCCTTTGTCAAAATGAGCTGATTATATATATTTAGCTGGGAACAGCAGTTTACATGATTTTTTACAAGTATATCCTTAGCACAGACATAGCTTGAAATTTCTTTGGGGAAGAAAGAAGCTTAACTTTAGCACAAATTCTTTAACTGTTCTCTTATTTCAGATGTTTTCCATATAAGACCTTGGGGTAAAATGTGAACCATTGACCCACTGTTTGCTCAATTTACCATCAAAAGGGGAAAAAAGTAAAACTCAGACATTTTTATTCATTATTTTAGAATTTAATAATGCACAATTAGATTGACATATTAATCTATTAAATCCAGCAAATAGCTCCATTTGGAAAATTAACGTGCTAGGTTATTCTGTTAATTATGAAACAGCTATAATTTATTACATTATATAGAATTACAGAATCTTATGGAATTGAAAAGTGACCTTAGTCTAATCCAACCCACACGTGGAAGGAATACCTACCATAGCAAACCCTATAACCTGAATTACTAGAATTTTTCCTTATATAATACAATTAAAATCTGCCTCTGTATCTTTCAATCTGAGCTCTAAGGACAATCAATAAATATTTATTATTATAAACAAATATATACAGGGCAACCTATATACCGGATAAATAGCAGATATTTAACAGAGGGAGGGCGCTAGAATTAAGAGGGGTTGGGAAAGGCTTCTTGTTAAAGATAGGATTTAAGTTGGGACTTAAAGAAAACCAGAGAAGCCAATAGGTAGAGTTGAGGAGGGAGAGCATTCCAGACATAGGAGATAACCAAGTCAGTTTCACTGGGTGGAAGAGTATGTGAAAAGGGAGTAAGGTCCAAGAAAACTGAAAAGGTCAGAGGGGGGTAGAGTCAGACTAGCTTCATGATCAAACAGAGCATTTTGTATTTGATCCAGGAGGTCAGAGGGAGACATTGGAGTTTATTGAATAGAGTGTGACATGATCAGACCTATACTTTAGGAAAATCACTTTGGTGGCTGAATGGAGGATAGATTAGAATGGAGAAAGACCTGAGGCACAGAGATATGGCAGCAGGCTATTATAGTAGTCCAGGCATGAGATTTTGAGGGTCTGCACAAGAGTAGCTGAGGAGAGAAGGGGAGAATAATTCTATCCCCCCATGACAATCCTTCAAATACTTAAAGATAGCTATTGTGTCCTCCTCACCCTAAATCTTCTTCAGACTAAACATCCTATGTTCCTTCAACTGATCTTTATTCATCTCCAGTCACCTCACATTATACTTGTACTCATCTGTACATTTTTCAGCTTGTCATGTTTTTTCTAAAATCTAGGCAACTAGGTAGTTCACTGGTTGACCTCTGAATCTGGAATTAGAAAGACATGAGTTCAGATCTCACTTTAGATACATCCTAGCTGTGTGACCTTGAGCAAGTCTCTCAACCCCTGTCTGTCTCAATTTCATCTGTAAAATAGGAAGAATTTGTTATGAGGAACAAACGCAATAATATTTTGTAATAACATTTTGTAAACCTTAAAACACCTTATAAATGCTAGCTATTATTAATGCCCCAAATTTGTCATAAATGCTGCCTGATCAAACTAGACCATATTGGCATTATAGTTTTGCTCATTTTCCCCCTAGGTCTTAATAGAGCTTGAGATTCTAGTTGCTTTTTGGCTTCTAAATAATGATGTTTGCTTATTCTAAGTTTTTAGTGCACACACATTTAGATCTTTTTCTTGAACTGTTTTCTAGTCCAGCTTTCTCCAGCCAGTATTCATGCAGTTGATTTTTTAACCCAAGTGAAAGCTGGCAGAGGCAAAGTCCTTTTCAGACTTTGATTGACCTCATCCCCATATAAAGGTACCAGAAAAAGATTGAATTAATATCAGAGATTATGACCTGGCTTTTATGTTGTTGTTTGGTAGTTTTCCACTCTTGTGACCCCATTTTGAGTTTTCTTGGCAAAGATACTAGAGTGCTTTGCCATTACCTTTGCCAGCTCATCTTATAGACAGAAGTGGACAGGGTGAAGTGACTTCTCCAGGGTCACACAGCTGGTAAGTGTTTGAGGCCAGATTAGCTTTCATTGGGTTAAAAAAAGTAAGCTGTATGAATACTGGCAGGAGAAAGCTGGGCAAGAAAACAGTTCAAGAAAAAGATCAGAAGGTTTGTAGACTGAAAGTTTAGAATAAGTGATGATTATTTAGAAGCCAAAAGCTCACAAGAACTCACAAAGATGAGCCTTCTGACTCCAAATTTGGCATCTATTCGCTGTGCCACCTTGCTGCCTCATGACCTGGCTCCCTGGGCTTAATTTATACTTATTCCTTATTCCATATATCTGCCTGGGAGGATGGAAGAAACTTAGGTTTCAAAAATCAAAGAATCCCAAATACCTCAAGCTGCTTGATAGTTACTGAACTGATAACCTTGTTTATGGTCCATCCTTCAAAGATATACATTTAATAAACTATACTAGTTACTTTAGTAAGCTAAGATCTCAGACCTAGAGTTCCTGAGAACAAGGAGATGAGTTACAAATCACCCCATCCCCCTTGGTTGTTGTCCTTCATTTTCGAAGAGGACCAAAATGACATCACCATTGTAAAGTGAAGTTTCAGTGTGTCCAACTGTGGCTGATCAGACAAATATGACCTCAGAATGCTCTACCACAGGTTGGGCACAGATAGTCTGTGTGAACATTTGGGGTGGATACTCCATATTTGTACATCCTACATTTCCTTTGTTCTAGCTCAATTCTGCTTTGCTCATACAGCACAGTACCTTTTCTGATGTGGGCATGCCATGCTGGGCAGTCCTGTGCCAGTGTCTCCCATGTTGCACAGTCAACTTCAAAGTTGTTGAGAGAGACCTTGAGAGTGTCCCTGCTTCATTCTTCTGACCACCATGTGATCTCCTGCCCCATGCCAGTTCTCCATAAAATAGTTTTTTGGCAAGTGTACTTTTTGCATTGAACAGTGTGACCAGCCCATCAGAGTTGTGCTCTCTGAAGCATAGTTTGAATGCTTGGCAGTTTGACTCAAGCAAGGACTTTAGTGTCTGGTACCTTATCCAGGTGATCCTCAGAATCTTCCTAAGACAGTTCAAATGGAAGCTATTCAGTTTCCTGACATGGTGCTGGTAGACTGTCCATATTTCACAGGCATTCAACAATGAGGTCAGCACAACAGCTCTGAAGACCTTCAACTTGGTAGTCAGTCTAATACCTCTTCTCTCCCAAATTTTTTTTTGGATCCTCCCAAACACTGAGCTAGCTCTGGCAGTGCATGCATCAACCTCAATGTCAATGTGTACATCCCTGGAAATTACACTACCAAGGTAAGTGAACTTATCTACAGCGTTTAAAACTTCTCCATTTGTTGTAACTAATGGTTCCACATATGGATGATGTGGTGGTGGCTGATGGAGCACCTGTGTTTTCTTGGTGTTAATTATTAGGCCAGAATAAGCACAAGCAGCAGAGAATTGATCCATCCTTTGTTGCATCTCAGCCTCAGAGGATGCATTGAGGGTACAATCATCTGCAGACAGAAAATCATGCACCAATACTCCCTCCACTTTGGTCTTGGCTTGTAGCCTTTTCAAATTGAAGAACCTACCATCAGTATGGTGATTAACCTTGCTTCTGTGTTCATCCTCATTGAAGGCATTTGACAACATGGTTGAAAACATCATGCTAAAAAGCATGGGAGCAGGCACACAGCCCTACATGGGGTGTAAATTGTGTTCAGGGAGGACCAGTACCTTTGATGTGTTGACTGCCAAGCCCTTTTCTGGGGCTCCTTCCACCTCTGGTGTTCTCCTGTTCCACCCAACTCTCACCTGTGGCTCCAAGAAGCTGCAGCATGCCCAGCTCTAGTAAACCTTTTCAGCAGATCCGTCGAACCAGGTTGAGGGTAATCAGGGGGTCTCAAACCCATTGATGAATTAAGGGGGTATCTACCCCAGGGATGTAAAGACTTGCTCTGGTGGAATAGGTGGATGAGAACAATTTGTTCCAATGGCCATGACACCCTCCCCCTAAGCAAACAAACAAAAAACTAATTCCTGAGGACATTAGCTAAACACCTTTGCTTTGAGCTAATTTTTGCTGAATATTCAAGGTAAACATGTCAGTAGGAGCTCCAGGGTTATGGTTTTCCACGTTACAGACTACCGATTTATCTTGAACCTTGAACAGTCGGATAAGAGGCAAATCCTGTGAATTGAAGGAAAGGGGAAATGTCCCCAGGTGCTATGAAAGTATAAATATGTATGTTTGTTACAATTAAATTTCTTCTTACCACAATAAGCCTGTTGAGGTCTTTATGGATTCTTACTGTCATCAAACATTAACCATTCCTCCCAGATTTTTGCCATCTGCAAATTGTATACTAACACATCCCAGTCACTGATAAAACTTTTAAACAGTATGAAGTGAGAAAAAATTCCTGGTCCCTCTGTGCTACAAGGCAATCTTTTTACACCTTCCTGATTAATTTACTATCCCACTTATCATTACCAACCTTTTCATAACTCTTCAGATTTCACATAGCTTCCCTTCTCTCCACCCTTTCAGCTGAAAACCTTGCCTCATATTTTACTGGAAAAATTGAGGTCATTTGGTGAGTTTCTTCTCCCTTCTTCCTCATCTCACATCACCCACATGCCTTCTGCCTCTATCACTTCCTTCTATCTGACATGAAGAGGTAGTGATGAGGAATGAATAACCTTCCCCTTTTTGCTAGATGAGTTTGGATGCCTACATCTTGAGAGGGGAAATGGTGAGATTCAAATAGACTGGTCAAGGAGAAGCCCATTGTCTCAAGTACCACTTAAAGCTACTTTAGGAGATAATGAAATTCAAGTAGGCTAAACCTTAACTTCTTGTCAAGGCTAGCACTTCCACTTATACAAATGAGCCAGTTTTCTCCCCATCTTCTCCAGCAAATTACCCCCTTTATCATCCCTCACTTCTTCATTAATCTTCAATTTCTCTCTACTGGTTTATTCCTCACTGCCGAAAAAGAGGCATGTCTCCCTCATCTTTGAAAAATTCTTCACTTGATCCATACTTTCCTAATTATTGTTGCAGTTTGGGGTGCTGGGAACTTAAAAATACAAGGGTGAGTTCGCCTCAGAAGAATTCAACCATTCAAGCCTCCTTTCAGTCTAGGTGGCAAAGTTTATTGTGATACCAGTAGAAGTGGGCTAGATTCCTAGTAAAATCTGCAATATTACAACACCAGTATGGCAGGCAAGATTCCTAGTAAATCTTCCAGTTTGATGAGAATGGGACTAATACTTATATACAAAATAGTGTGAGAAGATCTGGATGGGGTTAAAGAGTGATAAATAGCCTAGAGTCGCCGGGGGCAACAGAGAATGGTGGTTGTTGGTTGTTTGGAATGGGCCAAGAGCAACAGTGACAGGATATCAAGTAAGCTAATTAAGTGATCTAGGTGGACTGAGGTGGGCCAGATGTCTTGGGTGGAGTGGTCAGTGATCTGGGCTACCGAAATATATAGGAAAATCCAGGGACTGGGTTGCTTTCAAAAACATGGTCTTTTCCTTTAAGAGGTCCATGTCCCATCACCTCATCACTATTGCCCCTATATATTTCCAGGGTTTTTTTTTTGTGATTAAACTGTTGAGAAGGCTATTTACAACAGATGTGTTCACTTCCTTTATGCTCAGTGTCTTAATTCTCTAAAGTCTGGTTTATGATCTCATTCATCCATTCTCTCTAAAGTTACTAATGATCTCTTAATCAACAAATTTATTGGTCCACTCTCAGTTCTCATGCTTCTTGACCAGTCTGTGGCCTTTGATACTATTGATCATCCTCTCATCCTTTGTACTCTCTTCTCTCTAGATTTTCGTGACACTGTTCTCTCTTGGTTCTCCTTCCTATCTGATTTCTCAGAATTTCTTGCTAGATCTTCATCCAGGTCTTGACTACTAACCTTGGATGTCTATAGGGCTCTGTTATAGGCCTTCTCTTTTTATGCTATTTCACTTAGTTATTTCTTCAACTTCCATGTCCCATGTGAGAGAAATAATAATTAAATAACTAATTGCTAGTATTGGGGAGACCCAAGATTTATTCCTTTCTGAAATGTTATTCTGTACTAGGTCAAGCCAGCATCTGAAAGACATTGCTGATCTATCTTGTTAAGATCCCACTCAGATGGAGAAACTCTTGGTGTTCTATTCTGGTGTGGGTGGGGATAAAATCTTTGATTAGGTTGCTCCCACTTGTGGTATTTTGTAAGTAAATGACTTGATCAAAGTCACCTTCCCCAGTCTCCCATTATAATAGATCCACCTCTAATTATAACATTCATTCTCTCTCTAGTAGAAGGACCAGAGTGGGCAAAGTCGTCTGGTCCTTTGCATAAAATTTGGGAAAGGGGGTGGGAGGAGGAAGAACTTGTAACTCTTACTCTGGTGAGAGGAAGAAAGAGAGCAAGGCCAAGACACTGCTTCTTGAGAAAGTGGAGGGCAAAAGAGTAAAATATAGGAAATAACTCACAGATTATTTAGTAAAATAAAATCCTTTTATTATAAAATGAAGGAGCAGGCCAGAAGGATTGGAGGCAATGATTTATCCAAGGTCAAACAGATATTCAGAAAAGATATTCACTGACCACAAGTCCTTTAGAAAATAATAACTTATGTATATGGTGCATTAAGGTTTCCAAAGCCTTTTGAGTTAAGTATAGTGGTGTGCTGAAGGCAGCTTTTACCAATGAGAGTTGATTGTTAAACAAATGCTATGAATCTAGGCTTGATTTATTCTTTTGCTTATTGTTGAGATTTTTTAAAATAAATGAGAATATGTTAATAATGGAGATTAAACTTAAAATATTCATTCTCTCTTCTTGTTTACCAATCAGAGTCTCTGGACTAAAACACTCCCTGATATATCCCAAAATAATGGTGAGAACTACAGTGGAAACATAGCCCCTGCTACTATGATGCAAATTATTTTTCATAGATTTTAATATAACATGGATCAACTTATTTTTGTCAGAAAGTACCGCACAGCAAAATTTTGTCATCATATGGTTTATAACTTGGTTATTACTCTTATCTTCCAACTCAATTGTACTTTAAAAGCAAAACAGCAACAAATAATTTTAGTTATATTTTGCATATGATTAAGCTAAATTAATTCATTGCCCTTCAAATAAATTCAATAAATTGAAGGCCTACGGTATTAGACATTGAGGAGATTGTACATTTAAAGAACAAATGGTCTCTGCCTTCATTATTCCAGCCCCTAATTGTTTTGTAGAGGATATGAAATGTGCAAAAATAATAGTAATGTTAAATAACACATATTAAGTGCATTCACTATTGTGAATTAAGTAATATGAGAGATCTAAGGGGAGGAAGACCTTAGGCATATAGTTGCATTGGCAGTGTTTAGTTGGGGGGAAAATGACATACCAATTTATTTTCTTCATGTATTGATACGCGGCAAGATATGGGCTCCAAAAAGTGAAAGCTAAATCTTTTTTGAGAGAGGCCAAGTGTAGGTCAAATTAAATTGCAATCTCCCTTTACTTTAAGAATATAAACATATATAATTTTCCCTGAAAGTATCTTTCTAATCAAAGAATAAGAAAAATGGCATTGCAATAGATTTTCCCCGTCAGTAAGCAATTTCAAGAACATAAGGATGCAGATATCTAAGTGTCCCACTTACTATAAACACTGAGAAAATATATATATAAAAATAAATGAGTATGCTCTGGCAGAGGAGTCAAGGCAAATATGAAAAATGAGGAACATCAAAGCCAGATAATAGTTGACATATGTAGTGTTTTAAGACTTGTAAAGCACTTTGCATGCAATATCTTTTTTGTTACACCATGAGATCAATACTAAAGTTATTATCCCCATTTTATAGTTGAGGAAACAGAGGCTCACAAAGTTAAATGACTTACCCATGATCACAAAATCCAGCTGTTTAGTGTAGGAAGTAGGACTTGAACCCAATTTGTTCTTGACTTCAGATCCAGAACTCCCTCTGCTGTACCACTCTGAATCTCAGAGTTATTACCTTAACATTTGAGGTTTCATACATTCTATTTGGGACAAAAGGTGCTTTTGGTCTCAGTGCAGAAGACAGTATTGTAGATAACACGTTCTGTTATCAAGAGAGTCCTGAGTCATCAGTAGACAGATGTAATTGCAATAGCATTAGGGTGTATTACTGTAATCAAGAATTAACAATATATGTGTATACTTCATATTTTGATAATTCTGTCATCTCTGTGGACATTTGTTTCACTGGCAGAAATCACAAAATCTCCATACCCTCTAAGCCTATGTAATTCTTATCTATGTCTTTTGGGGAGGGGGGAAGGGGAGGAAATTGGGGTTAAGTGACTTGCTCAGGGTCACATAGTTATTGTCTGAGGCTGGGTTTAACTCAGGTTGCCGTTATTTCTGGTCCAAGTCCTATCTACTGCACCACCTATTTGCTACTCTATGTCTCTCAGTAGTTCCTCTATAGCAGATCCAGTTGATCATTCTGAAGGCCTATTTCTGGTTTCTTAAAAGGACCGTGATACCAGTTTACCATTTTGTCCTCCCTGCTACTACTGTTGCTCCATCTTTCAAATCAGAATCCCACTGACTGTGCCCAGAAGAGTTAATCTACTCAATTTTGAACTTACTGGCACCATTCATGCTCATCTTCACACCAGCCATTTTCTGCCCCATTCCTATGTCTGTATATCTCCCTCTCCTCCATTTCTTCTTGTTTTGATAAACATTATCAAATCAATACTACCATTACTTCTGAAAAGGACATGTTAGGTTTTCTGACCAAGATAGCTGCCTGAAAGGAAGCAGACAACCTAGATCCAGAACTAAACTAAACAATTATCAAGAAATCCATTGAAAGAAACTATAGTAACTTTACTGCCCAAAATGTCAGCCAGAAACCTGTGGGGAATAAGGAAAGGGACCACCAACAAGGTCAACACCAACAAAGGGAAACAAACTGGTAGTCTCTTCATGTGGTTAGAGATGGGTTACAATCACATGTAGCCTGCAGAAGCTCTGTATGCAGAGACAGCAAGAGTATAGATTCTTCAAATAAAGCCCCAAGAGGGTGAAAAACCTCAGGGACCTTGGAACATCCAGGAGCAATGGTGACCAGTCTTAACCTAGTACTTGTTCCTGAGAACCTAGGGAAGTACCTGAAGATCCAAAGCTCCAAATCTCAAAGAACCTGGGTGGTGGTCATAGAAAGACTAGTGTTGAAAGGAAGAAGATGGGGACCTTATTATTTCTCATAATTGGGGTGCATTAGAAGAATATATAAACACAGAAGGAGTAAGGTGAATTAATATCAAATTAACCTCATTCTTATCTAAATTGGACAAAGAAAGGTTGAATAAACATACGCACTATATACAAGAAAAGTCTGGTGTAGAAATATCTCAAACAAGGAAACAAAAGGGGATGGGTAGGAGTGATAAGTGGGGCTTTAATACCTGAGGAGGGAATAGTCACTAACTAAAACAACCTTCCTGATTCCAATTGGGTTATTAAAGGGGGGAAAAAGCAAAGAACTGGAAGCTAAGGGGAGTGCCAATCAGTTGGAAAATAGTTAAACAAATTGTTGTAAGTGAATTAGTGGAATATTATTGTGTTGTAAGAAGCAGCAGAAGAGACAAATTCAGAAAATCCTGGCGTAAATGAACTGGTACAGAGTGAAATGAGTAGAACCAGTAGAACTAGACATATAAGGTCAACAGCAATGTTTAAAAAATACTTTTAAAAGTTTAAGAATTCTTATCAAAACAACAGCCAATAGTGTTTCTAGAAGATCTATGATGGATTATATTACCCACTTTGCAAGAGAATCAAAGTGCTGAATTTTTGGACGTTGCCACTATGTGAATTATTTTTTTTACTTGACTATATTTCTTATAAAGTTTTTTTTTATCCGTTTTTAATTGGGAGGAGAAGGGTGTGCAGAGGGCGAGGCATTTGTGATTGAAAGAAGAGAAGAGCCATTGAAAATTTGAAAAAGTTCATAGAGTACACAGAAGGAAGTTCAGATGGAAACACAGAGAAGCATGGCATTTTTGAAAGTAATATGTTTATAACAACGTTTTGTGTTCATATATAGAAATACTGTTTTCTTTGGTGTTACATTCGAAATTATATGTATCTGTGTGTATCACATATGTATACATGTAAAATGAAAAGAAAGCAAAAGGGAGGGAAAGAAATGATTTATTAATAGGTCTGTCCTATTGTTCCACTTCCCATTCCTGTGACCTCCCAGACCAAACAACATTATTTGGCCACCACTCCTCTACATATGTTGTTATTAGGATGTACGCTCCTTGAGGGCAGGGATGGTCTCACTTTTGTATCTGTATTCTCAGTGTTTGTAGCAAAAGCTTAATAAATGCTTTTTTCTTAATTCTATCCATCCATTCATTCATTCAGTGTACCTTTTGGTTGTCTTTTTTAAATCAGTACGTTTAACTTGCACACTTTTTCCTGGTTTTATATATATATATATATGTATATATATATATAGATAGATAGATAGATAGATAGATAGATATAGATATATAGATACATATATATATAATGTATATATATGTATATATATATCCTCAATGATATCTTCTATGCCACTTTTCATGTCATACATCTTTCCATTTCTCTTTGATTTACTCATGGTCATGATTCTACTGAGATCCTGGTATTTCAAATATTCAGAATTATATAGTATCACCAAATAATCTTGAAATTAAAGAGATGAGCTGTCATGCTGATGAGGTTTAGGGGTGATGGGGGCCCCGAAATACTGACAGTCTGGGTCATGCTTGAATGAATTCAACTCAAGCCTTCTTAAAGCCAAAGAAAACAAAGTTTATTAAAGATTTGCCAAATTGGGTTGCCTCTTAAGGAACCTAAGTATTTGTAACACTTGTATTCACAAGCGGGCCAGATAGAATCCCAGCTAGACAGAGTCTGAGCTGGATTGCATCTGAGCGCCTTCATGGAGGCAAGATGGAACTTAAATACAGAAAAGAGTATAGGAGGGATCTGGGGGGTGGGGGTGGTCTGGTAGCCCAGGGTGATGGGAGGAGGGATTTAAGAAGGGTCTTGAGGAGAAGTCCAAGGAGGGAATCCAAGGAGGGTCGAAGGCTGGAAACAGCTGGAGGCTATTAGGAGATATCAGACAATGGAGAGTTTGGGTGAGAAGCAGGTGGGGCAATCCAGAGATCTTGATAGGGGCAGTATGGGAATGAATACAGATCTTGATAAACTTCCAGAGACTGCCTGAACAAAAGGGAAGATTAGATTTGAGTAAAAAAGGCCAGATTAAGTGGGAAGATTCAAGGGGAGCTCAAGGAGGCTCCCAGAGTCTGAACCCCTTCAATGCCTCAATCAATCAATTAGCTAGCATCTATTAAGCACCTGTTATGTGCCAGGGTGGGAACAGAGAAAGAAGCAGAAACAGGCCCTGCTCAAGGAGTTTATAGTCTAATGGGGGAGATAATTATTCTAATAGTTTGGAATTCCAAATGTTAGCCTCCTGGACTGTCTTTTATTCAATTCTGTGTCTCTCTCAGTTTTTCTGTCACACACACACATACACACGCACACACACTCACACACACATTTATGGACTAACATTTTATGTTGCATATACATTTTTCATACTTAGTGCCTGTCTTTCTAGTATTGATAGTTAAACCAATTACTTTTACATTATTGTGCATTTCCTTGAATAATCTTGGTAGCAAGAACCATTAGGGCTTTGAGGAAATTAGTATAATATAATCTGTGAATGAAGAATTTTTTTTGAAAATAGTTTACTATAGTTCTGTGATGCTGGTGAATAAACATGCCTCACTGTCTTATGCCTCACTTAACATTAATACTCAACATACTGTTGAACAATTTTAATTACATAGTCATTTCGAACATAGACTATTGCATAATTTTAATATGCATATAGATGTCACTATGAGGAAATTCTTTGAGACTGCATGAAAACTAATAAACAGAATGGGATGTTAAATTCTGTACACTTCTCAACCAGTTGTGTGATTTTGTACAGGAATCTGCTGCAGATCAAAACCCTTCTTATGTACTCACTATAGATACTCTGAAGATATGGCTACGCCATCTTATGTGTGAAATCCCAATTTTAGGAATGAGGGTAAATAATGAGATAAGGCCCTGTGTAATTCCTGCAATTCCAAATCTTAGGAAGAAAATGTTTGTAAATTCTTTCTCTGTTAAGCCCATTTTGTAGAAACTGCATCTTTATTTTCAGAAATTGGATAGGAACATTTTGTAGGACTCTGTTGAAAAGTTATTGAGCATGCTAAATTCTTATACTTGGCATCATATACTCTGATCTATCTATCTATCTATCTATCTATCTATCTATCTATCTATCTATCTATCTATCTATCTATTGATAATGTTTAATATAAAATTTTGGAATAATCTCTGTTCTCTCTGAAGTAAACTCAGAGAGTGCCTCTTCCTATGTCAGCAAAAGCCAGCCAAAGCTGACTCTGCACTCCTTGGGAGACCTTTAACCTATGACATATCTTGAATAATGGGACTTTCCTTTGTATCTTATTATCTATAGACACATACTATGTTATGGCATATTAATGGTAAAGAAAAAATAGGCATCCTGGGTTTCTATTGAACATTGTTTGCCCTTTCCTGCATCAGTTACCTGTTTGGGGCAGGAAGCCTGCCCCTTACTAGTGGTGGGATTTCCTTACCACCTGGGACATATGTTTATCCAGCTTGGAATCTCAAGACTTGACTGACATTGCTTTGTTAATTGTCCTGTCTTACTGAATTTATGATTTGTTCAACTAGGAGAGTTCCTTTCTCACGGCAAAATGTATACAAGCCAGAAGATTTCTGCACTGGGTAGCCAGAACATTTCTGGCTCCATAATGCATTATGTTACCGTTGTCTTTAATAGGGAATTGATTAATTAATTAAATCATAAAATGTATGCATTTAGCCTGCTGCCTTTTCTTAACAAAGTTTTCAGGTTAACACTATCTATCTATCTATCTATCTATGATATAATTGCAAGAAGACTTGCATACATATAAATTCTCAGATTTATGTGAATTTATTACTTAAATGTTTGGTAACATTTTTTCCCCATTATATTCCTGAACTACGAGGTCTTCCTAATCTAGAAGGGTTACGGATTTATAGATAAGTGACCTAATTACAAAGTCTTGTGAGAAGGTTAATAAACTTGTAAGGCCCACTATGGGCTGAAACAGCCCCCCTTTTCACTCCATCATCTGGAATGCTCAAAAGCCCCGAAGCAAAAGATAACAAATCTCCACCAATTAAATACTAAAAATTCCAAGGTGTGATTTCAGAGATAGCATGCCAAAAAAGGAGTATAAAATAATAGAAATAGACAATTAAACTTGTGCTGCTGCTTTACCCTGTAAACCTCACATGGGTGGCGGTGCTTGTATCACTGTCAGAAATTAACATCGGACCAGAAACTTTATAGGCGCAGATGAAATGTGACCTTTTCCTGGAGGCACCCAAGAATGTCCTTAAGTAGTCTTATTTCCTGCACTCATCATGAGACTGAGTTCTGTTTATCTATACCATATCCCTGAAGAAAAATTCTACAGGGCATGTTAAATTGTGCCCTTTTCTACTCCATTATGGCTACAAGCTTACTGCATAGCAATCTGAATAGTGAAGGGTGAATAGGAAAGATTGACCTCAAATCACTGGCCCCAAACTCCTATATTCCCTCACATAGTACAGTGGGAATTGAATCAATAGTCTAAATGTTTTGATACTAACACTATGATCACCTAAGAGAAGAGATGATTATAAAAACACTAACATTTCTTTCATTTCACACCGGATTATTCTGGAATCATTTACAAATTCGACTCAGCTGCATTTCATTTAAACCTTGTCAAGGTAATTTTCTCAGCTGCCCTTTTTCCCCTTTTGGTGAGGAAGTTCTCCACTGAGAGTCATTCATTCAACAAATATTCATTATGTACTGACTGTATAGAGAGCACTACTGGGAGGGATATGAAATTTATATCTCTCCCATTGTTCTCCTTAATATTTTTTTTAGAAAAAAGACTATAAATGAGTGTTGCCCTTGAGTGCTATGTAGAGACTTCCTAATTATCAAGGAGATTTTATATACACACAAACACGTTTGTGTGTGTGTGTGTGTGTGTGTGTGTGTGTGTGTGTGTGTGTGTGTGTGTGTGTGTATTTATGACTGAGATAGTTTAGTTTCTGGGCTCTTTTGCCTCCTTGTCATGGTGACTGTTTTGCCTCTATTAAACTTCTCTAAGAAATGGTGATGTGTCTTTTTATTTCTCCCCTTTTTTGAAGTCAGTGTGTTAGGTTGGAATTGCTTTAAGCACATGTAGTATTTTATATTTTTTATCTTTCCTTTCCTCTTTCCTTTCTCCTTTCCTTTCCCCTTTCCTTTCCTTTTCCTCTTTCTTTTCCTCTTTCTTTCCCATCTGTCTTTCTTCCTGTCTACCTGCCTGTCTATGAAAAGACTTTTAATATATTATAAGCAGTGAACAAAGAATCAGGGTATTGGAAGGAAGCAGAGAAAAGGAAGGGGGAGAATTTGGGAGGCCCCTTTCTTGAGTAATCACAATGGCTTAGAAGTTATGAGAGCCCAGCTAAGGACTATGATTAGAGGGGTCCCTCAGTAATTTTTAGAGAAAATACCTTTCATTTTGTTATTCCATTTCTGGAAATTCTTTGTTAACTAATTTCTAGTTTTCATAGGGAATTCATTGTACTTTATATGGAGTCATTTTGCCTTGGCTTTGTCAGACAGTATTTACCATCTTCCTTACCTTCTCCTGGAATTGGTCAAAGCCTTCTGCCAAGTTTGATGATGTCTGGGCTGAGCTGAAGCCTGCTGCCAAGAAGTACAGAAGGACAGCTAGCACAGTGAAAGACAGAAATTGTTACACGGTGGGACTGGCAAGAGCTAGAACAAAATAGGAGCCAGGCAAGTAGGTTTGGGTGTGTTAGGTATTTACTTGCTTCTGTACTCTAGCCAGTCAATGATTTGACTGAACACAGACAACAGATTCTGAAATGTCTGTTCCTTCTGTAATCAATTATTTCCCATTGATTGCCAGTTTCTGTCATGATGCCATTTGGTGTTTTTATATCCAGCACCTTGTGATTCTCTTTTTGAAGAAAGTGTTATCAACATACACGTATAAGTCAGGTTTTTGAGTACAAACTTTTGGCTTTTTAGATTTCTTAATCCTAAAAAATATTCCAGTATAATTTTTGCCATTCTCATTTATGATCATTTTCATATTGAAATCACACTCACAGAATTGTAGAGCTACAAGGGCCCTCAGTGGTCAACTAGGTCACACCCAAAAATAAAAATATTGTATTCATTCAATTTTAAGCTCACATTTATATCTAGAAAGGACATTAGAGGTCATTTAGTGAAATGTCATCATTTTATTATACATGAGGAAACTAAATAGAGATTAAGTGACTTGTGCAAGGTCACACAGATTAGAAGTGGCAGAACTTGGGGATATAAAACCAAATTATCTGATTCCATATTCATCACTCTTTCATTTGTGCACATGGTAGCTCATTTCATTGTGCTCACTGTAGTACTATCGTTTGAGATAATGGAATGTCATGTATTGATGTTTCTTGTTGCCTTTGCATAGGCAATGAAACCAATTCTGGTAAAGACCAGACAAAAGTGTCATTTTTCTTTCCTAGGCCTGTGAGTTGCAACTTTGTTGTCTTCTGATGTGATTTATTAATAATATCAGCAAGGTTTAAATCTTCCTGTAATGTTTGAACTTACTGGTAACTGGACAAAGCTCTCTGACAGTCAAATGAATATAGATGGTCTAAAAAGTGTGTCAGCATCCACTGTTCTGTTTTCTACCTTTCCTACCACTGCCGTGGTGGAAATAAAATTGAACAAACTTTTGGTGATGATTCCCTATTTATTTAGTGTTAGGAGACTGCTGAGGTTTAAGTTGGCCAGAAGTCAGCAAAAAAAAAAAAAGTCAGTAAGAACTTATTAATAAATGTAGATATGCATGATAAAAGGAAGAGGAGGAGGTATTTGGTCCTGCCTGTTCCACCCAACCCTTTTACTTTTGCCCCTACGTACATTTGAATTCCAGTCTGGGAACATTGTGCGAACAATTACTGTTGAGTGGAGAAGGCATTGAAATAGGGTTAGGGACAGAGGCTGATAATCATGAATTTAATAGTTCAACAGAATTTTGTAACTCCAAATAAAGTAGTCAACTGATACTAAGGACCAAAAATCAGCAGGCATCAGGAGTAAAGGGGTTAAATGAATACATTTAATTTTCTTCTTATCCACATTGTTGACTTTTTCTTATGTTCAGTCTAGCGTGATATAGGAGCTGTGGGCTTTTGGCTACGCACTAATGGAATACCAAGCCTCTTTTTCCAAAAAGAGGATTATTGGTCATTTTATTCCAACAGATAGTGGCAGAGAGCAGTTAATAACTGTGAAACTAGTGCAGCTGACCAGCAGAGCGGAGTCACCATGCACAGTAAAGAAAATGTAGTAGAAAACAGAGATGTGATTCCTAACAGATGATGTGTTAGTAAAGGACATTAATAGCTCTGGATTGTCAAAGGTCTGAGTTGCCTTTATCATACATGTACACTATCCTTCCTGTGCTCACTTTTGACATATGTATGTTTTTATAACGTTCTCAGGCCATATGTACTCCTTTGCACATGTATTTATATTATCTTTTCCCTGATCATATAGCTCTTCTCTATGTGAACCTTTCTTCTCCTGAAGAAAGAAACATATATGTTCAGGTTGGGTTAGATCTAACTTTCTACTCACTTTTCTAAATTATTTCATTACATATATTTTGCTTGGTATTTTTATGTCCTTCCTGACTAGCTGGTAAAAGTAAACATATCTGTAGGTTCTTGTGAACTATGGTTTTGAGTGGGTACTGGCTGCAGTATACTTCAAACCTAGGATAAATTATAAAGGCCCACATGAAGGGAGCCCTGAATGCCATATTCATTAAGTTGGACTTTAGACAGTAGATACATCTTAAGTCACTGAGCTGGCACTTAAAGTCCTTCCAGTTTGATGTGAACTGTCAGAGCTTTTGTTATATTAGAATAGACTTTCAGACCCTGGAGTAAACTCCATGTTATGAGGACTCAGTGAAGTGAGATGTTTGTCTATCACATATTCACACATATTGATATATCTGAGCATATACATATATATATATTTACATGTGTATGCAGATATATGTTTATATTGTACAAATATATACTTCTTGATGGGCAAACAATAAAATGTCCATCCAACTGCATGCTTAACTTGAATAATAAATATTATTAATCCCCTTAATTTTTTTTCACTGTGGATAACTAGGACAATCTTTTTTGGGTGATAGTAGATCTCACTGAGGAAGGACTCAGTGCAACAGGATAATGCATCATAAAATGGTTCCTCTTTAGAAACTCTCTGAGAGGAAATCCCTTTTCTGTTTGGACTTTGAGCAAGAATCTCCATGATACTGGCAACATTTCTGGCAAGCATAGGTGCTCTTATTTTTATGGTTTGCTTGCAGTTGATATTCAGTGAATCATTGAGCAAAGTTATTTCATGGTTACCTCTATCAGATAACTTGGATATATGTTAGGGTTTATCAATGAGTTGTTCCCAGAATTAAATCAGAAGAAGAGGTTGGATTAAATTACTTCTGGGAAATTTTACAACATTTCCAGACTTCTTACTTACAAAAGCCCATCATTAAACTTTTACTAGTTTAATAATAAACACTAATCTCTCAAAGACCCTTTAAAAAATTTCCATTGATATCTTGTGTCAAAAATTGCCAAAATTTCTCTATCTCCCTTCATCCCCTTTCCTAAGAGTTATTCTGTATAAACAATATTTTTAAAAGATTTTTAAAAAGAGGAAGAAGAGAAAAAAATCACAAAATTTATGAAAACATTGAAAAAGTTTGAAAATGTATGTACTGTTCTATACCTGTGCACCTCCCATCTCTGCAAAAGAGAGAGGTGGGAGTGTCTTCTCATATTTCTTCTTTGGAGTCATACTTATTACTTCCACCACTAGTATTACTGCTTTTCTAAGTGAGCATTTGTACGGTACTGTAAGTTTTGCGAAGTGTTTTATATATGTTATCTCATCTGCTCTTCATTACTCTGGGAAGTAGGTGCTATGATTATCTCCATTTTACATATGAGGAAAATAAGGGAACAAGAGAGGTTAAGTGACTTGTATGAGGTCGTGCAGCCACTGAGGATGTGAGGCAGGATTTGAATGAAGGTCTACTTGACTCAACACCCAGCATTCAATGCTACCTAGCATATTTTGCTACATTCACTTTTGCTCTTTTGTGATTGTTCTTCCAGTTTACATTGTTGCAGTCAGTCTATAAGTTGTTTTATTGGATCAGGTTCACTTTACATCACTTCATGTAAGTCTTTCCATGGTTATTTCAATTCATCACATTTGTCATTTCTTATAGCAAAGTAAAATTCCGTTAGTTTCCTGTATTATAATTTATGATTTCCTCAATCAATGGGCATCTGCTTTATTTCCATTCTTTGCTACTACAAAAAGTGCTATTTTGTTTTTTATATTTTGGCATTTATGAAGGCTTTTTTTCATATCAATGACATCCTTGGCATATATGCCTACTAGTGGAATCTCTAAGTAAAAGGGTCACTTTGAATTAGTCCAAATTGCTTTCCAGAATGATTGCACTGATTCACAGCTCCACCAACAGTGTACTAGTGTGTCTATCCTACCAGCACCCCTCCAATATTGACTATTCCCAACTTCTGTCATCATTCCCAATTTGCAAGATGTAAGGTCAAACCTTAGGATTGTTTTGATTTGCATTTTTATTATTTAATTAATGATTTGGAGCATTCTTTCTTGTGGTAATTAATAGTTTGTACTCTTTTGAAAACTGTTCATATTTTTTGACCACTTGTATATCAGAGAGGGGATGATTTTTGGATATATATGTACACATATATATACATTAATTGTCTATATGTCTTATATATCAAACCCTTAATTTGATACAAAATGTTACCCGTTTAACATCTACTAACATTAACATCTATTCTTAACCTAGATTTATTAAGTTCCACAACCCTTTTCAATTAGGCTTCTTTTCCAATCACTCTGCTGAAACTTCTCTAAGTTCACCAATGACTTCTTCATCCTTTAACATACCTCATAATTCAATTTCTACACTTCTCCAAGATTGATAAGTGAAAAAAATGACAAAATTTAGATTATTCACTTTAAATTAATGTCACATAACTTCAGCTGGGCCCATAATACTGTTCAGTGTACTTTATCCTTATTACCTCCTCCACTCATTCTCCACAATGAATGTTCCAATCTTTCTTTTCTCACAACCAGCCGGTAGTTGAGGTACACCTGGTTTATATGCTCTATTTTTAAACTTGATTTAGTTTGACTTATATCATTATAAATTATGAAATACTAGAATTTCAGAAGAATAAAAACTGCATATGAGCTAATGAGCAATTGAAAGATGCATGGTAAGTATAAATTGGCTAAAAACATATATATTACCAAGGATGACATGAGTTCTATACCAGGTCTATTAGACTTGGGATTGGGACAAAATGAGACTCTAGTAGATCAAATAGTATTTAACAAAAGTAGTTTACTCCACAAAGGCCTGGAAAGTATACCCAGAAAAGATACAGTCTTTATTTATCTGGGTACAGCTCCCTTTACGACCACATTGACCATGGTAGGGCACTTAGTCAGCAGTGTGAGTTGACTTACATGGCAGTGGGATATCTGTCAGACTTGAACTACACTGACTACTCATGAACTGGGTTATATCATTTAGGAAAACTGATAAGCTACATCTATGGTTTGAATCTTAGTTTCCTAGACCAATTTAGACTCCAAGATCATTTCCTTGCCTTTTTAGAGGAAAATTAGCCTATGTGGCAGGGACTTTCCTATCTTACTTCCATGACTCTGAAACAAATCAACAGTAGATGTTGCTTCTATCACAACTTGTGAGTGAAAATTGAATAACAATAGTGGTGATGACAATATTAGCTAATATTTTTATAGCCTATGTGCCAGCACTGGGCTAAATGCTTTAGTATTGTTTTATTCTGGAAGGTAATTGCTATTACTATCATCATTTGACAAATAAGTAGAGGTTAAATGACTTGCCTAAGGTCACACAGCTAGTTAAGTGTCTGGGGTCAAGTTTGAATTTAGCTCTTACTGACCCCAGGCCTGGGAATTCTATCCACTGCACCACGGTAATGTTAATGTAAGGTTAATGGTGGGTAGGGGAAAGAGTTAAAGATCTTCCTCTCCATTAATAGGCGTCAGATACCTTTTGTTTTTTTTCTAATGAGGCACTGGGTCATGCCCTCCAGCTCTGACAAGTGCATATATACTCTGAAGTGAGGTTTTACTTTGGGGCTTATTTTTTGGAAGAAGATTTGAGTGCCAGATGAGACTCTGGGTAGCTGTTGAGGAGCCCCTCAGCTTTGAAAACCCATATATCTATATCTATATCTGTATCTGTATCTGTATCTATATCTATATCTGCATCTATATCTGGATCTTTATCTGTATCTATCTGTCTATCTATCATCTATCTATCTGTCTGTCTGTCTGTCTGTCTGTCTATCTATCTATCTATCTATCTATCTATCTATCTATCTATCTATCTATCTATCTACCTATCTATGGTCAGAGAGTTGGAAGCCCTGTCTGTTGGTCTTTCTGTTTGTAACTTCTGCTTCTAATTTTTGTTTGTATTTTCTCTGAAGTTCAGGGTAAGTGATTGTTGATCTCTCAAAAGTTGTTTTCCTTTTAGAAACGCAGATCTAAGAAGATGTACAGCAGGCCCTCTTGTGTATGCCGGGGTTCTTGATGTTATAACCACCCAGCTGCCTCTAATGTGGCATAAAATTTATCACTAAACATATATCTATATCTATATCTATATGCCAGGAAAAGGAGGAAAACAAGAATGAGGACAAGAAGTTGACTGCTCATATGCTACTTGAGTGTTCATAAATTATTAGAAGAACTCAGGGGAAGTCTTCAGTATGTTGATTAGAACCTCTATGGAGGATTTACAGAATGATGTGAATGAGGTATAGATGAGAAGATATGGATGGGTTACATTTGGTATCTTTGGAGAGAATATCTGTGCCAATTAAATCATAGGATCATTGAAATGTTGAACCATTCGTACTATTATTTGTGTATGAGTTTGGTGTATTTAAATCGAGTATGTTTTGTCTATGTCTATATTATCTAGAGTTATATGTATATCTATATCACTACTTTGTCATTTGTCCAAAGAACTTACAAGTATTATGAGATGCTTAATGGCATTTTATAACAAACTATTTCACTATGAATTACCTTAGTTTCTTTATGTAAGGTCACTTGCAATATATTAACTCTATTAGCAAATTAGTTTAATTCAGTATTAATATTGTACAAGTTGTTAACATTTTATTGCTAATAATTTTCAGACAGTTTTAATTAATAAACACCTAATAGAAAATTCAAATTATGAAGCCCATATTTGAATTGTAATGTCTCCATGTTTTAAATTAGTTTTGGAAGTATATTGATGGGTTCTAGAAAAGAGTATTAAATTGATTTAAGATTACATATGAGATGATAGATTTAGAGGATATCTTTGAACTCTGAAAAAATCAATGCCCTTAAAAATTATTGATAAAATTTAAAAATATCCCAGTGGATGATGATTGATGATAATAATGACTCCCATTTTACAAAGAGTATGCAGAAATATCATCCATAGTCTTATTGTAAGTCATTAGTACTGATAATAAAACAGCTGACTCCTGGATTGTCTCCTTCAGTATCCCTGCCTTTCCTGATTTAATTTTATAGTACTCCAACTGAAGTTTTCTTAATGATTCTTTCAACTCTCTTATGGAGACAGAAAATCTCTGGATATTCATAGCTAACTCATTCCTTTGTGTAGCAACCCTACTTTATTTATTCTTTATCTGAAATAGTTTCTAAGTCAAATGTTGAAAGAGTCTCAAGCTTTAGGAGCTAGTGTATCAGAGTTACTGAATGAACTCTAGAAATACTGATGAGATCCAACTGTCCGCTGTAGTTGATAGCTGCTGGTTATGTATAAGGTATACACGCTCCTTCGGTCTCATGGTTCTTTCTTCCTACTGAGTGATTTAAAATTCACAGATTGTTAGCACTGGAAGGAAATTTAGAAGATCACTTCCTCATTTTACAGATGAAGAAACAGAGTCCCAGAGAGGTAAAGGAACCAGGTGGAAGATTTGGTAGCTGCTTAACCCTTTCTGGTAATCCTAGAATCTCAAAACCTGGAAAGAATCTCAGAGGATATCTTGTCCAAATTCTGCATGAATCTCAAATCCTTTCTACAATGTTCCCCCAAATTAATCATTCAGCCTATACTTGTAGATCTCTAATGATAGAGAACTTAACCACCTCCAGGCAACCCATTCCATTTTTTGGATAGCTCTAATCACTAAGAAATTATAGTTATAGTTTGTTTAAAGGTCCAGAGGTAAAACAAAATATAATACAAAATGAGATGACAAGGTCAGTGAACTGTGGGAGATAGCTCAGAAGGGTGTATGTACCCCAAGGGAGTTGGTTATGTAAGAGGAAGCAGGGTGGGTGACCAGAGAAAATTTAGAACTCCAAAAGTCTGAAATTAAGTCAAGAACAAATTTGTATAGAGAGAAGGCAAGTTCAGAATCAGGAAAACTCAGAACTGAGGTCAGGGTATAAGCCAAGATAAAAAGGTATTACAGTTAAGTTTCAAGAGGAAAAAAAATTTGGGGGCCATTCACAGGTGCAGAAGTCTGACTTCCTTTCTTTTTTTTTTTTAAGTATTTTATCCCTCCTCCCAATTACATATCAACACAATTTCTAACATTGATTTTCAAATTCTCTCCCTCTCTCCCCTCCCCCTGTCATTGAGAAGTCAAACAATTTTATATAAGTTATACATGTGCAGTCATGCAAAATATATTTCCATGTTTTGACTTTCTTCTTTTTAAATTGTGGTAGAAGTCCAAAAGTCACAGCCAGTTGGGGTTTAAAGGGTCCTTGTTCTGCAGAACCACGTCTCTGAGTGTTAATTTCATCCGTATATTAGTCTTTTTCAGTATATAAGCAGCAGTAGAAAATAGATTATCCATTTGTCTAAAAGAAACTAGTAGTATTTTATGGGTTATATCCCATCTAAGTACATTTTTTTTCATATTGAAAAAAGCATGAACTAATAATATAAAGGACATTAATATTTTTGCTATTTAAATAACAAAGAAATAATGACTTATGTAATCACATTCCAAAGCCCTGAATATGACAGTAATCTTGCCCTAAAAGGTGCCTTTATGTTCTTAGAATTAATTTTATTCCTTTCTGTTCCTTAGCTGCTAGGGAGTGACTTAGAGAAGAGTCTGGTATAGTCACAAAACTTTGATAGGAATGAAATAATGGGTATATAAATATAATTCTGATAGACAGGTTTTCTTTTTCCTGAGCACACATGACAAATAAATAAATTTATGAATACATGTAACAGCAAGGACCCTGGCATACACAAGAGAACTTGCTGCGCAAGTTTTTAGATCTGCTTTTCTAACAGGGAAACAGCTTTTGAGAGATCAACAGTCACTTTAATCAAGCACATATATCATTCACTTAGCTCAGGGGAAGAAGTCAGCACTCTGAACTTCAGAGAAAATACCAACAGAAATTACAAACAGAAAGACCAACAGACAGGACTTCCAACTGTCTGACCATAGACAATACATATATTTTTACCAGAGAGAGAAGCACCAACATCTGGGTTTTGAAAGGTGGGGGGCTCCTTAGCAGCTACCCAGAATCTCATCTGGCACTCAAACCTTCTTCCAAAAAATAATTCTCAAAGTAAAACCTCCCTTCAGAGTACATATACACTTTTCAGAGCTGGAGGGCAGGACTCAGTGCCTCACTAGAAATATACAGAAGGTTATCAGAGGCCTTTTAATGGAGAGGAAGATCTTTAACTCTTCCCCCCCCCAGCCACCATTAATCTTACATTAACATTACAGTACTTGAGAGAAGGAGAGCTTCAAGAAACTAAAACACCGTATATTCAATTAATACCACTTGATATTTCTGTGAGAAAAACAAAACACTCCTAAGTACTGAGAAAAGCAAGCTGTGGAATACAGTGGCAAATTCCTTCATAGCAGTTTCTAGCACCAGACTGAAGTGTAAAAGGAATTAAAGGGTGAAGCACAGAGGAAGGGAAATGATAACACTTGGAAAAATACAATTCTCTGTTTTCTTTCTACCCTGAGATGAAATTTTGATACTAAATTTTTAGATGTCAACTTGCTAGACAGATTCTCAAGTAGGCTCAAAATATAAAGAAATATTGGATCATATTCAGGACCTAGAAAGAGAAATGGACCATTCCACAATATATTCCACAATATTCCACAAACATTTTAGTTTGGAACAAACTGCTCCCCTAACACTTAAAGTACTGAAAAATGTTTCCCAAATCAATGCTGGCATTTCAATCAGCAAGTATTGATAATACTTGCCAACATGTGTTTACTATGTGCCAAGCACTGTGCTTGGGATAAAAAGGTTATCCCAAGGGGTGCAAAGAAGAAGTAAAATTGTCTGCCCTCAAGGAGCTTACTTTCTGTTGGGTGAGACAAATTGTACATATACAAAATAAGTACAAGATGATTTTAAGGGGAGGATACTAACAGTCAGGGGTATCAGCAAAGGTCTCATGTAGAAGGTAGTGTATTGCGGGGATGGAGAAAGTTTTCTTACTGAAGTAGGATTTTAGCTGAGGTTTGAAAGAAGCCAGAGATGAGGAGGGAAAGTGTGTGTTCTTCCTTCGTTTCCCAAGAAGACCATGCCATCAGAGAAATGATGACATGACTTGCACTTGATTTTGTTTTGAGTGAGGGAGGGCTGTGCAGATCACCAGCCTCACTTCTCCTCCAGAGCCATCTGAATCCAGTGACCAGATATTCATCAAGATGACTGGAGATGACTAAGGATGAGACAACTGGGGTTAAGTGACCTGCCCAAGGTCACACAGCTAGTGAGTGTCAAGTGTCTGAGGTGAAATTTGAACTCAGGTCCTCCTGACTCCTGCACTGGTGTTCTACCCATTGCACTTCGCTGCCAGAGGGAAAGTGTTCCATTCATGGGAGACAACCAATAAAAATTCCTGGTGTCTGGAGATGGAGTTCTGAGTTCGAAAAAGGACAAAGAAGTGAGTGTTCACTGGATTACAAAGTATATGAAGTCACAGAGGCACTTAGGCAGAGAGAGTGCTGGGCCTGGAGTCAGGACAGACCTGAGTTCAAATATGGCCTCAGAAACTTACTAGCTATGTGACTATACCTGTGTGATCCTGGAAATGTCACTTAACCTCTGTTTGCCTCAGTTTCTGTATCTGTAATGGGGATGATAATGGTATCTACTTTCCAAGGTTGTTGTAAGAGTAAGATGAGAATATTTGGAAAACTCTTAGTATAATGCCTGGCACATAGTAGGCACTTAATAAATTCTTCCTTCACATAGTAGGTATAATTAAACTGGAAAGGCAAGAAGGAACTATAAAGATTATGCAGGACCTTGAAAGCCAAACAGAAGATTTGATATTTGTTCTTGGAGGCAAAAAAGGACCAATGGATTTATTGAAAAGGGGATGACATGGTCAGTCCTATGCTTTAGGAAGATCAATTTGACAGTTGAATGGAGAAAGGACTGTAATAGGGAGAGACTTATGGTAGGGAGACCAAGAAAAAAATCTAATAGTCCTGGAATGAAGTAATGAAGGCCTGCACTAGGATAGTAGAACTGTAAGAGAAAAAAAGAAGGTCATATATGAAATGTTACAAAGGTGAAATTGATAATACTTGGCAACATATTGTATATGACATGTAAGAAAAAGTGAGGAGTTGAGGAAAACATCTTAGTTGTCAGCCTGGATCATTGGGAAGATGGTGGTACCCTCTAAAATAATAAGGAAGTTCAGAAGAGGTGAATGTTTGGGAGGGGGAAGATAAATGAGTTCAATTTTGGTCATGTCGGGTTTAATTTATATAACACATCCAGTTCAAGATATCAAGTAGGCAGTTGCAGATGTGAGTCTGAAGGCCAAAACTTAGTTTAGGGCTAGTTGAGTAGATTAGAAATTCATGAGGATAAAGTTGATAATTGAATCCATGGGAACTGATGAGATGACTGAATGAATGATATAGAGGGAGAAGAGAAGAGGGCCAAGGTCAGGATCCTGGGGGACACTTAAAGTTAGCTGGTGTGACCTGGATGAAGATCCAGCAAAGGAGACTGATAAGGAGTGGTCAGACAGATAGGAGGGGAACCAGGATAGGATAGTGTTACAAATATTTAAAGAGAAGAGAGTATCAAGGAATAAGGGGTGATAAATAGTGACAAAAGCTGCAGTGAGGTGAAAAAGAATGAGAATGGAGAAAAAGTCATTGGATTTGGCAATTAAGACATTATTGGTAACTTTGGAGAAAGCAATTTTTCATTGAATGATAAAGTTAGAAAGCAGACTATAGAGAATATGAGAATGAGAAGAAAGGAAACTGAGGAACCTATTGTAGATGAACTTCTGGAGTTTTACTATAAAAGGTTGGTGAAATATGGAGCAGTGGTTAGCAGGGATGGCAGGGTCGAGTGAAAGTTTTTTGAAAATGAGGGAGACATGGGCATGTTTATAAGTAAACAGAAGCAGTCAGTTGACAAGGAGAGACCAAAAATAAGTGAGAGAGGACAAGGATTTCAAGAGACTCTCTCAAGAG
This sequence comes from Notamacropus eugenii, assembly GCF_028372415.1. Lineage (NCBI taxonomy): Eukaryota > Metazoa > Chordata > Mammalia > Diprotodontia > Macropodidae > Notamacropus > Notamacropus eugenii. The sequence continues at coordinate 269,500,941 of NC_092875.1, forward strand.
AAGAAAACAGTATGGAGTTGAAATGGTTTACCAGGAAGTCACGACTGGGAAGGGAGAATGTGGCCAGTGCAGAAGTAGCCTAGGAAAGAACTAAGGAGTTGAGGGATTGGAAATCGTAATGACCAAAAAACAGGGTTTGGGATGGCAAGACAGCAGGAGAGGTGGAATGATGATGAATTGTGATCAGATAAAGGAATTTCAGAATTCATGAAAATGGAAGTGGAACATTTGTGGCTGATGGCAAGATTAAGGGAAGGACCATCTTTATATCTGTAGCTGAGGTAGAGTGGAAAAGTAGGTCATGGGATATGAGTAAGTTGAGAAACTAGGATATGGGAAATTAGGAAGTTGAGAAAGTAGGAGGTTAGGGTGTTTGAAATAATATTAATATTTATTTTGAAGTCTCTTACTATGAGGGTATTTGTTGGAAACACTGTGAGACAGGCATTGAACTGGGTGATCACCAGTATCATTAGCTGTTAAGAAGAAATGATGATTAAGAGAAAGTTATTAGATTTGTTGATTTAGGGATGACTACTCATTTTGGAGAGGGCTGTTTCAATTGAATAATGAGGTCAAAATCCAAATGGCAGATGGTTTAAAAGACAGTGAATGCAACTAGAAAGCCTTTTAGAAGGAATTTGGCTAAGAAAGGGAGGAGAGACATTTTATAAGATCTAATAATAAGATAATAAGGATAGTAAGACAGTAAGGTTTTTTTTTTTTAAATAGGAATGAAATTGTAGAAATTATATCTTAAAATGGGTAGAAAAATGTCAGGCTCAAATGATATTATTATTAGTATTAATTAAGTTTCTCATCTGCACAATGAGGGTAAGGGCCATTCCATTTTAATATTTTAGGATTCTATAACTTGTTTTCTTTCCTAGTTCCTTAAACTTTGAACCCAGAGTTTGACATTAAAATACTAAGTGCTAACTAGCACTTCCTTCTGACTTCTGAACTACATTCCTACAGGGGGTCAACTATTTTTTCTCTAGAATACTTTTTTAGAATGAAAGATACTGTGGCTTAGGAGTTAGAACACTGGGCTGGACAAGTCACTTAACCACTCAGTACCTCAAGGAACTATGGAAAGTGATAATTTCCTCACCAAAATTTCACTACTACAATGAAATTTTTTAAAAAATTACAATTTTGAACAGAATACAATTATATTTTCACAAAGAGAGATAAGATAGTTTCTCCACATTGGGAGATAAGGAACTAAGAAAATCAATTGAGTCTCCAATGATCAGCCTGCTCTGGTATTATTAGGATGATGTACTCTACTAACCTTGTCTATATATTTTGTAGATAACCAAGATCATAGCTCTAGAGGGGCCCTTAAAAGAGACCAATTATACAGTGTCTTCATTTTAGAAATAAGGAAATTCTATATCAAGGAAGTTAAGTGATTTACCCAAGGTCACATAGGTGAAGTCTTTAAGGGTGCTCTGACTCCAAGAGTCAATGTTCTTTTGACTTTATAAATTGCTATACAGAAAGAAATATCTTTATTTCTATATTTCCAAACTAATGCTAGACCTCCTTCCATTATAGAGTTAGTAATGTTCACTCATAAGGCATTCAATTAGCAGTGTTTCTTTCAATGTTGAAAACTTAATTTTTACTGAGTTTGAAAGATAAAACAAATGAAAGAAGTCTTAGAGAATTTAAACCTAATAAGATCAACTTCAATAAATAATTGCAGAAATCTTTGTGTAACTTATGTACACTTTTACTTTGTGATAATTGCAAAAATTGACTAAAATCAAGGTTTCAATAATGGATTATTAATGAATGTGAGAGTTCCCTTAAAATGGGCAAATAAGTGAAAGAGCAAGTTGAAATCAGATTTAGTTATACTGAAGTAAGCAGAAAGATGGGTATTGTGTGAATGTGTTTTTTATATTTGTTGGTCTGTGTGAAAGTTGTCAGTGAAAAGGTATAGAGCTGCCAAGAAATACATTGCTAAAGAGCTACCCCAAACAGATGAACATCTGAGATAATAAAGAAAAGGGTATCAGGGCTAACCAATGTTTCCTCTTTATAGCAGCTTAAATTTGAGAACAGCTGAATGTTTGAGATGATAAAGGAAAGGATATCATACTGAAGGAAAAAGAAAAAAAGGCTTCAAAAAGGGAACTGTTAAAGACTCAGAAGAACCAAGAAGGTGGTCTGCTCTGCTTCCTCACTAACTACTCTTTCCATCTAAGGATGACTACTCCAGAACCTGCATCCTGATTGATGAGGCCCTGCCTCAGAGTGCCATATCTTGAGTAGGTCCAGCCACCTTGCTTCCTTTGCTTCTTTATCACTCTCCTCTCAGTCTCATCTTCCCACTAGCTGCCTTATCCCTGTGTTTTGCAATTCCATGACTCTTCCATGAAGGAGCAGCTAGGTGGTGCAGTGAATAGAGCACCAGTGCAGGAGTCAGGAGGACCTGGGTTCAAATCTCACCTCAGACACTTGACACTCACTAGCTGTGTGACCTTGGGCAAGTCACTTAACCCCAGTTGCCTCATCCTGGGTCATCTCCAGTCATCCTGATGAATATCTGGTCACTGGATTCAGATGGCTCTGGAGGAGAAGTGAGGCTGGTGACCTGCACAGCCCACCCTCACTCAAAACAAAGTCAAGTGCAAGTCATGTCATTATTTCTCTGATGGCATGGTCTTCTTGGGAAACGAAGGATAAACACACTCTTCCATGAAGCTACTGCCCTGGATTAGTCCTCATTCTTGGTATTTGACTAGTCCCTTATCTTTGTTGAGTTCCTTATTTCTTAGTGACCTCCTTTATACTTCTGGGCAGTTCAATATTTGTAACGGGTGGCAATCTGCTCATGCATACAACACACTTCATCATTGTCCTTTGTGTATCCTCATTTCAGTTGTCTCCTATGGTTCATAATTAGATAACATCACTAGAAGAAAACTGATACTAAACAGACTAACTTTTTTTCAGGGAAATGTTTGGGGTCATAAAAAAAACCCCAAACCCTGAAAATTTCCAAAGGCAATCAAGTTTATTCTTCTTCTGATATTTGATTCTGGGTCCATTCGTTGCCTAGTCCTTGTCTACCCAAGTTGTATATAGATTCATTCATTGGATAGAATCTCACATTTAGATTACCGTCAGCTAAATTAGTATTTATAGTTGGTCTAAAAATTGGCTTATCCCTAGCACAACTTTGCCGCTTTTTGTTGAATTCTGCTGTCATCATTGTAGAAGAATTGGTCTACATGTGACCAAGAGCCATATTGTATTTTTCTTTGTTTTATGAGTTGCCATTGCCAGTCATCAAGTAGTTAAACTACTGGTGATGGCCCTTTCTGTCCATAGTTAGACTGTTCCTCAGAAAGTAAGAATAGTTCATTTCCAACATGGTAGAACCTATCAGAGCTTGATAGAATGACCTTCAAGAAGAACCTTCATGCCATAATGAAAAAGGAAAGTAATACCTTGTACCTCTAATGTCCTACAGTTACAGTACTAGAAGTCTTAGAGAGTGAGTGGAACTCCTTATTTTACAGGTAGGAAAAATGGGTCATAGAGAAATCAATTTATCCTAGATCATTGAGCTAAACTGTTATTTGATGGAGAGGCAATAAGGCGCACTGGAAAGAGTGTTAGCTTTGGTGTTAGAGGACCTGTCTATAAATTCTGGCTCTGCTACTTCCTACCTGGTTTTGTTTGGGCAAGTAGCCCAAGTTCCTTGTGTCTTTCTCCAATTATAAAGTGAGGTCATTGAACTAGATAATGTCTGCTTGGCTCTGAATCTGTGATCCTATGACTAACTTTAATTTCCTGACATCTTTGCCAGAATTTAGTTAAACACTGTGGGATCTTTCAATGAATGAATTTTAGAACACGACTGATATTTTCCATGGTTTAGGGAATGTTCAGTTAGGAAATTCTATTAATTCAGATCAGCAGCTCCTCTACAACTTAAAATCTTAAGAGAGGCTTAATGTCTTTCTCAGTTCATAAAACAGTTCAATGATTTGCCCAGAGTTATAGTCAATACGTATTAAAGGTAAGCCTTTAACTCAGGTTTTCCTGCTCCTGAGATCAGCTCTCTGGCTCCTTTACCAGACCTCTACAATGTATAGTTTTTAGAAAAGTTAAATAATCAATGTTGCATAAAGGATAGGATTTTAGAATCAAAGACCTTGGTTGAGGTTCTGTCTCTATTACTTTTAATTTGTCAGATCATGGATAAGTCCCTTACCCTCTCTGAAGGTAAAGTAAGGATATGTGTGTTGACTAGATGGTCTTAGGTCTAAGTCCATGGTTCTAAATATAGGGGCTAAACATTATTTAGGAAGGAAGAGGAATTGAAAAAAATGAAGTACCCTTACATATAGTCCTGTGAATTCTCTTGGACAAGAGACAGAAAATAAAGTCCTCTTCATTTTTGTAAACACCAAATGGGACTTTTTATGGAGCCAAGTATCATCTTAAGACATAATATATTCCTTTATCACAAGATTATAGTATGAGCTTATTCCAAATAAATACACCTAGCTGCCAATGCACTCTGATGCAATATCACAAATTGCATTGGCATTGCAAACCATGTGAACATTTAGAGTGAAATAAGATCCTATTTCAGGCAGATACCTCCCCTGCATATGGTGTCTACATGGGTTTATGGGTCTCTTTCCAAGTGTTCCATAGCTCCAACTATATTTGGAAATAGAGAAGGATTCAAGGGGGTAAAATTTTCATTAAGGGAACAAAAATGTCCTTATTATATCACCCTTAAAGGTGATCACTACTTATAATACTTTGCATTTGGTTATTTACTCTATGGTTGACATAATAATACTATAGCAATCTTGCCTGACTAGTACCCCAAAAGAAGAAATTCCAATTGTTAATGAATTCCTGATTGACTTGCTTTACACCCAACAACTGGAAAAGAGAGGCAAAGTAGTGGTGTAATGGAAGCAATACTAGGCTAGTTAGCAAAAAGACCTGGGTCCTAACCTTCGCACCACTACCTACTAGCACTAGCTGTGTGAGCACTCAATTTCTTTGTCTGATCTATTTGTCTAATTCTATTTTGTCTAATTTGTCTAATCTATTAAAAAGAAGATAATAATTTCAGTCCTCCTTTAGCTTACAAAATTATTATAAGGATTAAAGTAATGACATACTACATATGTGAAGATATTTGTGAACTGTTATGTCCTGTATGTTATATATATATATATATATATATATATATATATATATGTGTGTGTGTGTCCACATAATGTATCTTTATATATCTTTATGGAGAGAGAGACAGTGTGATATAGTAAATATGGACATGGAGTCAAGAAAACTGACCTGAGATCCACATGCTGCCTCTTACAATAGTAGTTTTGTGAACCTAGGTTATTCACTTATCTCCTGGGTATCCCAAGAAACTCTACAAAACTAAAAATTAAGAATGACCTATCAGTCTCCTCTGGTGGAGGGAGTGTTCACACTAGGAGTGGATGTTCAGGGAGAACTAGTACTTCTGGTGTGAGGGCTTGCTAAACCCTTTTCAGGGCTGCTTTGGTGTCCACCTCTCACCTAGCTCTCACCTGTGACTCCAAGAGGTTGTAGTGTATACAACAGTCACACCCCAGTAAAACTATCTCAGCAGATGAGTTAAACCAGGTTGAGAGTAACTGATAGGCCTCAAATCCATTGGTGAGTTAGGGGGATGTCTACCCCAAGGATGTGAAGACTTTCCCTGATGCAATGGGCAGAGGAGAACAGTTTGCTCCAATAGCCATGAAGATAGCTGAAGTCAGTACTGTGGCACACTTGTATGTTCGTCCTTCATTGCTGAAGAAGACCGTGCCATCAGAAAAACGATGGCATGACTTGCCCTTGACTTTGTTTTAAGTGAGAGAGGGCTGTACAGGTCACCAGCCTCTCTTCCCCTCTAGAGCCACCTGAATCCAGTGACCAGATATTCATCAGATTGACTGGGGATGACTCAGGATGAGTGAGGCAACTAGGGTTAAGTGACTTGCCCAAGGTCACACAGCTAGTGAGTGTCAAGTGTCTGAGGTAAGATTTGAACTCAGGTCCTCCTGACTCCTGCACTGGTGCTCTATCCACTGCACCAACTAGCTGCCCTTCTGGCACACTTAGAGCTTAGTTAGACATCAAAGATGCCAATGTCATCTACTGTGTCCCAGGTTAGTTGTCTTGACTTTTGTCTTGCCACTGGATTTCAATGACTGAAAGAGAGTGTGAGACTCATGACTTTGCCTCACTTAAACCCAATCCAGGCACAAGCCAACACATCACCTGTGATGTCACTAGTCCTCTTCAAAAATGAAGGACAAACAACATTTGTTCAAACTATTCCATGCTATAAAGAAAGGCCTCATGATGTAGTTTAAAAAGTCGATGTCTGAGAACATTTCAAATTCTATTTCTGCTGCTTACTACTTATATGACTCTGGGAAAGTTACTTAATCTCCCTGGGCCTCAGTTTCCTTAACTGTAAAATGGAAGAGGTGGCCTATTAGGTACCTTCCCTCTCTAATCTGTGTTCCTGTGAATCTGTGACTTTACTTTCTGCCATTTCCAGTCTAATTAACCTGTATATTTCCAGTATAATTAACCTGTTCAACTGTATATTGTCTTCTACACTTGAGTGTCTTTTCTTCTTTTTCCTATTCCCACTAATATCCTACCAAATCTTAACCCTAGCTTCTCTTACCATCCATTTCCTCACTCATGCTATTGGATGGATCCAAAGGAAGTCATGTAATTAAGTTGACTGGATCAAATCCAAATTTATGTTATTTCATCTCAACTGGGCCCTCATTGCAGCAAGGCAGTCCTCTTAGTCTCTGTCCCAGTCTGTTCCGTACCTCATTTGCCAAGCACCTGTTTCAAACCTTCTCTAACTCAACCTCCCCCACCCCAGCTCTTCTCTCACCCTCTCAGCTGAGGACTAGCTTCATATTTGACTAGAAAATAGAAGCCATTCTCTATGAGCTCCTTCTTTCCCCCTTTGCAAAGCAGAATTGAGACAGCACAAAGTAAATGCAGGATGCACAAATTTGGGATATCCACCCCAAATATTCACATGCACTCTCTGTGCCCAACCTGTGGTAGAGCATTCCGAGCTCGTATTGCTCTGATCAGTCACAGTCAGACACACTGAAATTTCACTTTACAGTGGTGATGTCATGTTGGTCCTCTTCAAAGATGAAGGACAACAACCAACCAACATCTCAAAACTCCTGAGGTTATCCCTCATTCTCTACTTCTTTACTCCAGTCTCTAATGAATAGATGGTCCTTTCCTTCTGATCCCTCCCAATGCTCTGTAGCAGATTGTCCCCACAATCAGACCCAATCTCTCTAATCTTCAGCCTCTCCCTGTCTACTAATCCAGTCTCAACTGCCTACAAACATAAAAACAAAAAATCTGAGTCCTTGTCCTTTAGAAAAACAAATCTTCCTATACTCCAGCATCCTTTTAAACTATTGTCCTTTTCCCTATTTCATTCATAGCCAAAGTTCTAGAAAAAGAAGTTTATACTCGTTGCTTTCTTTTTTCTCTCCTCTCACTAATCTTCCCGTCTGGCTTCCACCCTAATCATGCAATTTAAACTCTTTATTTGTCATTAATCTCCTAACTGCCAAATATAATAGGCTTTTAAAAATCCTTGTTCTTCTTGACCTTTGCAGCATTTACTGCAGTAGTCCACCCTCTCCTCGTGTCTACTCTTTGTCTAGGTTCTTGGGATTCTGCTGTGGCTTTATGCTGACTGTCCCTTCTCCACTTATTTGCTAGATAATCATCCCTATCACACCATAACTGTGGGTGTATTTCCAAGCCTCTGTCTTGGACTCTCTTCTTCCCCACCCCTGCAGTCTAAACTCTACTAGGTCACCTCATCTAATTTAGATTTACCAGATTCAACTAAAGAAGAATAAATTGGATAACCAAGAAGGTTTATGTAGCAAACATTAAAAATTGAAGCTCCTAAACATTTTATTTTGTTTCTTTGATTACCAAGGCCTAATGTAGTATATTCATTTAAAATTGAAGGGCTCTCAAGTCTAGGAAAGAAAATTAAGGATTACAAAATTTATTCACTGGCATTCTCCAACCAAATATTTTATACACAGGAAGCAAATTAATTTTAGCAACTAAAAAAGGAACATTAACTCTTTTAGCCTCCTTAGGACCCTATAGTACAAACATGAAAGAGTTTTTGCTCTGCAGCTGCCTAATTTATCACCAGAGGTTAATTATACAATGAGAAAATCCATTAATAATAGTGTGTTATCACCAATAAACAAATCTTTGAATTAATCAGGTTCACCATGTTATGCCAAATCCATAATATTGTACTGCTACAATTGTATAAAAAAATAAAGCAAATATTCCACATGATGAGGGTTCAGAACACATACCAATCTTGCAAACATTTTTACAAGCCTGATACTTTTTCCTTGGTCCATCCAAAGATATATTTGATGGCACTGTGTGATTTGTCAGTCAATCAGTTAAATATTTACTAAGCATCTGCTGTATTTCTGTTGCTAGTGTAAACAAATACTAGCAGAAATAGTAATGGCAGTAGTCCTAGAAACTGGACAATGGCAAGATGTGGTGCATCTCCTTTAGCCCTTCCTTTCAGGGAGTCCATTCAGGCCAACAGAACTTACCAACTGTCACTCCCAAAGTTGGCAAGAGCTTACTGGGATTGGCATAGTACCTGGCACCTTGCTGAACAAGATGATTGGGATTGGTCCTTGGGTCGTTAAGGAGACAAAATGAGAAAAGTTACATAAGTCACTTAAGCCAGAAGCAGGATAGCCAGAGGGACTGTAACAAGAAGGGGAAGGGGATAGAACTGGATGTTTTAAGCTTGGTTTCAGAAAATTATGCAGAAAATAATCGCATATGGACATAAAGAGAGGTAGTATGGTACAGTGGAAAGAGTAACAGATTCACTTCGAGGAGCCCACATTTTCTAACTGTGTGACTGTAGGTGAGTCACTTAACCTTTTGAACTTAGGTTCCTCACTTGTAAAGTAGAAGCAATATTTGCACTACCTTCCTACAAGGTGGTTTTGAGTTATGGGTTGCTCCTTTGCCCCTATCATTTTTTATCTTTTATCTTATCTTACTCCTGGAGGGTAGGGTTCTACTTAACATTTCATTTTGGAATCTGAGTACCTAACACAGTGCCTTGCATATATTTGGAGTTTAATAAATGTAGGAGGAATTTGAAGTGCTTTGTAAACTTTAAAGTACTCTAAATGCCAATCAGTCAAAAAGCATTTATTAGGCACCTACTGTGTGCCTGGTACTTAGTCTGCCTTCCCTCACTCAAAACAAAGACAAGTGCAAGTTATGTCATCATTTCCCTGATGTCATGGTCCTCTGAAAACGAAGGACGAACACAACGACTGTGCTAAGCCTTGGGGATGCATAGAAAGTTAAAGAAACCTTAACCTCAAGTAGCTCTTGTAATGGGGAAGGCAACATATAAACAAAATATATTTATACAAATAAAATATACCTGTACAAATAAATATGAGATAAAGTGGCAATAGTTTCAGTGGGAAGGCACTAGCATTAAGGGTTACTGTGAAAGGATTCTTGAAGAATGTGTGTTTTTAGTTAAGATTTGAAAGAAGTCAGAGAAGCTAGAAGGCACAAATGAAAAGGGAGAGAATTCCAGGGATGTGGGATAGCCAGTGAAATGCCTGGAGGTGGACATGGTTCATCTTATGTAAGCAACAGCAAGAGGGCAGTTTTACTAGATCAAAGAGAACATGGGCTTGCAGAGAAGCTTCTAAGAAGACTGGAAAGGTGGGAGGGGGTCAGACTGTAAAAGACTTTTTTTCTTTTAAAAAATATTTTATTTGATTTAACCAGCAAAAATCTTTTTTCTTACCCTTCTGTTCCATCCTCCTCTCTTCCCACTTGAAAACACAAGAAAAACAAAACCCATTACAAGAAAAAACACAAAACTCTTACCTCTTTTTCGTGAGGTGGATAGCATGTTTCCCTTGGTAGGTCATTAAGCTCATAAGAAATCAGCACAACAGCATTCCATCACATTTATATACCATAATGTATTCATCTGTTTCTCAATTTATAGGTACTCCCTCAGATTCCCATTCTTTGTCATTTCAAAGAGATCTATATTTTTGTAAATTCATAGAGTCAGTTTTCCTTGTGACTTATCCTTCCCTTTATCTATCCTCCCTCAAATTCCCCTTTCTTCTTCTCCCCTTTCCTTCCTATTTCTTTGAGTGAAATGTACTTCTGTACCTAACTCTATATGCATTCTTCCTTCTTTTGACCAGTTCAGATGAGAGTGAAGTTCAAGGGTCACCCACTCTCCCCCCAACTCCCTCCATTTTTATGTGGATATCTACTTGTGCTATAGAGGAATATGATTACATTAATAATAGGTAATTACTTGTTGTTCAGTCATTTCAGTTGTGTCCACCTCTTAGTGACCCCATTTGGGGTTTTCTTGACAAAGATACTAGAGTGGTTTGCCATTTTCTTTTTCTAGCTCATTTTACAGAAGAGCAACTGAAGCTACATAGCTAGTAAGTGTGAGGTCAGATTCGAACTTGGGAAGACAGTCTTCCTGACTCCAGGTCTGGTGCTCTATCCTCTGCACCACTTACCTGCCCCAGTATATAATTATACAGGGAAATTATGTGAGACAATTTCCCCTGACCTTCTCACCATCCCCTATCTACTGTATTTCTTTTCCTCTCTCATTCTTTTCTCAAGATCATCGTCATGTAACAGAACCACTTTCTGGTCTTGTCTAATTGTATTTCCTTTATGATCCCTGAGGATAATAAGGATCAGAAGGGACATAGGTATCATATACATACATTTGAATGTAAGCATTTTATCTTTGTTTAGCTTTTTATCATTGCCCTTTCATCCTTACCTTTTTGTTTCTTTTCACTCTTGTGGTTGAACTTTGAAGTTTACCACAACTCTAGTCTTTTCATCAGGAATGTGTGGAAGTCTCTATTTTATTAAAGGTTCATTCCCCTTGTAGTATTATACTCAGTTTTGCTGGGTCAATTATTCTTGGCTTTAAGGTCATATCTTTTGCCTTCTGGAATACTGTATTCCAAATTCTCCACTTCTTTATGGCGGTGACTGCTAAATCATGTGTGATCTTGACTGTGGCTCCCTGGTACTTGAATTCTTTCTCTCTGCTTGAAGTATTTTTTCTTTGACCTAGAAACTCTTGGATTTTGCTTTGGATCCTCCTAGGAGTTTTCATTTTGGGGTTTCTTTCAAGAAGTGACTTGGGATTCTATTTCTACTTTGCCTACTTCTAAGAGATCTGGGAAGTTTTCTTTTAAGATTTCTTGAAATGTGACATTTAGACTCCTTATGGTTGTAGTGTTCAAATAGTCTAGTCACTATCTGATAGAAAAATGACAGTGGTATTTTTTTTCTCTTCAGTCTATTTTCCTGGTCAGTTGTTTATGTTATGAGGTACCTTAAATTTTATTTTTTTTCAGTCTTTGGACTTTATTATTTCTTGTTATCTCATGGAGTTATTAGCTTCTATTTGGTCCATTCTAATTTTCATGGTGTTAGTTACTTAGGCAAGATTTTGTACCACTTGTGCCAAGCTGTTCATTCGAATTCTTTCTTCCAGAGCTCTCATTAATTTTCCTGAAGTGCCCTTATTTAATTTATAATGAACATTTTAAACTTTTTTAAACTCTTGCTTCCTTTCTTTCAACAATTCTAGTGAGATTTTTATTTTTATTTTTTTGCCCAGGCTCTGCTTTTCTGAGGCTTTGCTTATAGTTGTTTGGAGTCATTCTTTTCATTTGGATTTGTGTCAACAGCTTCCCCAACACCAGAATAGCACTTTCTCGTGGAGTTCTTTTTTTTTGTCCATTCTTCCAGCCTACTTCCTGATTTTAGATTTGATATCAGAGCTGGAGTCTGTGGCACTTCTGGAAGAAAGGTCCAGGCTGGTTCTATTGCTGCTTTCTTGGGATATTGAATGTCATGTTATTCTAAAATTCCGGGGTCAAGCTGAGGACTTGCCAGTTTTCAGTTGTCCCAGAGTAGTATGATCCAAAGCAAGTATGATTCTAATCCCTTCCCTGGCCTGAGCTCTGCAAGTTCCTGACCTGGGTTTGGGTGTGAGCAAGAGTAGACTGCTGCTAGATTTAGCCCCTATCAGTCACTTGGAAAGCTTTATTGGTTCAGAGTGGTACTTTTTATTAGTCTGTTATTTTGGCACTTTCTTTTCCTTCCTACCCTCTTCCTTCATCCCCACTCCCACCCTATGAAAGACTTTGAATTCCAAACAAAAGGTTTTATATATGATCATGAAGGTAATAGGGAGCTACTGGAGCTTATTGACCGGTTAGGGGGAGGGGTAACATGACCAGGCCTGCACTTCAGTAAAAATGAGTTTAATAGCTAATTAGAGGATAAGCTGGAGTAGAAAGAGACGAGACAGGAAGACTAACCAGAAGGCTATTGCAATCATCCATGCATGAAGTGGTGAGGGTCTTATCAGGGTGGTATCAGTGTCAAAGGTGAGGAGGGAGTATATACAAGCAATATTGCAAAGATGGAATCAACAAGACTTGGTAACAGTTGGATATGTGAGGTGGTTAGGGAGAGTGAAGAATCAAAGATGACCTCTAGGTTGTGAATCTGTATGACTAAGAAAACAATGATGCCCTCAGCAGTAATTAGAAAATTACCAAGCGGGGGAAATTTTGGGGGAGAACTATTGATTTCAGTTTTGTACATGTTGAATATAAGATGTCTAGAGGACATCCAACTAGAAATGTCCAATAGGCAATTGGAGATGTGAGACTGGAGGGCAGGAGAGAGGTGATTTGCTGGATAAGTAGATTTGAGAATCATCTGCATAGAGATGATAACTGGATCTATGACAGATTTAATCAGATAAAATACTGTGTTGTTGTTTGTTCTTTGTTTTCCAAGAGGACCTAAGATATCATGTGGTGTTGACTTGTGTGTAAATTAGATTTAAGTGAGTCAGAGTTGTACAAAATCATCATCTTGACTCTCTTTTCTAGAGTCATCAAAGTCTAGTGGCAAGACAAAAGCTGAGATGACTGGTAATGGCCTGAGATGCAGTGACTGACCTTGACATCTCCTACATCTGACCAACCTCTAAGTGATTCATGGTACCTGCTTCAGCTGCCTTTGTGACCATTAGAACATATTGTTCTCATTCATCCATTCCGCCAAGGGAAGTCTTTACAGGCTTTGGGTAAACATCCCCATAACTCACCAGTGGGTTTGAGGCCTGTCAGTTATCTCAGCCTGGTTTAGCCTGTCTGCCAAGGGAGTTTTACTAGGGTGTGGCTGCACATATGCTACAGCTTCTTGGAGTCACAGGTGAGAGCTGGGTGAGAGACACCAAAGGTGGATGAACAGTCCTGAAAAGGACTTGGCAACCCCTCATATACTAGAGATGCTAGTCCTCCTTGAACACCCCATATAGCCAAAGTGAAATACCATAGAGGGAGAAGAGAAGAGGACTCAGGATAGAGCCCCAGAGACCTAGTTGAAGGTGAAGTCAATGAGAATAATATGGAACAATCAGACAGCTAGAAGGAGAACCAGGAAAGAGCAACATCTTGAAAACACAAAGAGAATCTTAAGGAAAAGAGAGTATTTAACAGTGTTAAAGTGAAGCAGAGAGGTCAAGAAGGATGACTGAGAAAGGTCATTACATTTGGCAATTAGAACACTGTTAACTTTAAAAAGAGCACTTTCAGTTGAGCGATGAGTGGAAGTCAGATTATACAGAGTTAAGAAGAGAATGAGAGGAAAGGAAGTGAAAACTGATTTTGGACGTCGTTCTCAAAAAGTTTAGCCATGAAAGGAAGCAAAGATATAAAATAACACCTGTGCTGTTTGCTATGATGGGTCACATGTTGGTATTCATTTATTTGTTTGTTTTGGGAGGTTTTGTTTTGAGGATATGAGAGATATTGGTATGTTTGTAGGCAGTAGAGAAGCAGCTTGTAAGGAAAGATATGAGGATAAGTGAGAGTTGGGGCTGATAGAGGAGGCAATCTGCTGGAGAAAACTTGATGAAATGAGATCACTTATAATAGAAGAGGAATCCATCATGACAAAGACCAGAATCAACTCTTTATGTGAGAAAGGGATAAAGGAGGAGATAATGGCATAAGGCATTTGAATGAGGTGAGATAAGGAGGAGGAAGAATGGAGTAGAAGGAGCTTTCAGTGAACAGCCTCATCTTTTTTTTTTTTTCAGTGAAATATGAGGGATGATTCTCAGCTAAAAGGTAGGATGAAGGGGGAGCCATAGTATATTTGAGGAGGGATGAAAAAGTTTGCAAAAGTCATTGTGGTGAGTGGGGTGGTGAGTCAATTAGGGAGGTATAAAAAGATTGGCTTGCTGCAGGAGACCCAGTTGACATTATATAACTTAAACTGCCTTTGAGGAAGTGCAAGTGGAACAGTGTAGGTATATTATAGAATGTTGAGGACATTGAAGTATAAGAACATGAGGGTGAGAAGGAGGAAATTTTTAGGGAGTTTCTGTGTTAAGATTATATCTTGTTTTGGTGCCTGTGAACACCCTCCCTGTTCCAGTCAATAGAGTAAAGTAAATTTAATAGGTAGCCAGTATGAAGTTTGGTTGGTTGGTTGGTTGTTCTCTTTCCTTTGTGCTGTCTCAATTCTGCTTTGTTCATAGAGCACAGCACCCTTTCTGATGTGGGTATGCCATGCTGAGCAGTCCTGTGCCAGTGTCTCCCATGTTGCATAGTCAAATCCAAGTTCTTGAGAGAGATCTTGAGAGTGTCCTTGCATCACTTCTTCTGACCACCATGTGATCACCTGTCCCATATGAGTTCTCTATAAAATAATCTTTTTGGCAAGCATATAGTTTGCATTTGAACAATGTGGCCAGTCCATCAGAATTGTGCTCTCTGAAGCATAGCTTGAATGCCTGGCAGTTCAACTTGAGCAAGGACTCCAGTGTCTGGTACCTTATCCTTCCAGGTGATCCTCAGAATCTTTCTAAAACAAATCAAATGGAACTGATTCAGTTTCCTGGCATGGCACTGGTAGACTCTCCATGTTTCACAGACATAAAACAATGAGGTCAGCACAATGGCTACATAGACCTTCAGCTTGGTAGTCAGTCTAATACCTCTTCTCTCCCAAATTTTTCTTTGGAGCCTCCCAAACACTGAGTTAGCTCTGGCAATGCATGTGTCAACCTCATTGTCAATGTGTACATCCCTGGAAAGTATACTACCAAGGTAAGTGAACTTATCTACAGCATTCAGAACTTCTCCATTTGTTGTAACTGATGGTTTCACATATGGATGGTGTGTTGGTACCTGATGGAGCACCTGTGTTTTCTTGGTGTTAATTATTAGGCCAAAATTAACACAGGCAGCAGAGAATTGATCCATCCTTTGTTGCATCTCAGCTTCAGAGGCTGCACTGAGTGCACAATCATCTGCAAACAGAAAATCATGCATTAACACTCCCTCCACTTTGGTCTTGGCTTGTAGCCTTTTCAAATTGAAGAACTTACCATCAGTACAGTAGTTGACCTTTATGCCATGTTCATCCTCATTGAAAGCATTTGACAACATGGCTGAAAACATCATGCTAAAAAGCATGGGAGCAAGCACACAGTTCTTGTTTCACTCCATTGATGACTGCGAAGGCATAAGAGCATTGTCCACTATCCAGAACCCAGGCAAACATGCCATCATAAAACTGACATATAATACTGATGAACTTCTCTGGGCAACCAAATTTTCACATAATTTTCCATAAGCGCTCATGACTAACAGTGTCAAAGACCTTGGTCAGATCTACAAACGTTGTGTACAGATCTCTGTTCCACTCCTTGCATTTCTTCTGGAGTTGTCGGGCAGAAAAGACCATATTGACTGTTCTTTGGCCCTTTCTGAAGCCATACTGGCTCTCAGATAGATGACCATCTTCCAGGTGAAGGATCGGCCTATTAAGGAGAACTCTAGTAAGAATTTTGCCAGCAATGACTAAGAGACAGACTCCTTTGTGATTGTTGCAGAACAATCTATTCCTTTTACCTTTATAGAGATGGACAATGGAGGCATCCTTGAACTCCTGGGAGATAACCTCCTCTTGCCATATAACCTGGAAACTTTCAGTCAATTTTTGTGTGAGCAAGGGTCCCCCTACCTTATAAATCTCAACTGGAATAGAATCAGCACTAGGTGCTTTGCCACATGAAAGGAGCCTAATGGCCCTCAAAACCTCTTCTTCTGTTGGAAGTTCAGCTAAGGGGGATTGACTTCAACCTGAGGTAAACAGTCAGTGACCTCAGCATTGATTGATGATGGTCTGTTGAGAATACTATGGAAGTGTTCAGCCCATCTCTCTAGAACTGTGTCCTTATCACTAATCAGTGTGGCTCCATCAGCACTGAATAGTTGTGATGCCTCATAGGATTAAAGGAGTCAGTATAAAGGAGCAATAGCAGGAAATAAGATTACAAAGGGTAACCTGGAAGTCATGTATAGACCATCCCAATGATAAAAGGAGCACAATTTATAAATCGTATCATATTTTAACTAAAATTCATATCCTGGTAATATGTGCTGAATCAGGGGAAAATATCTAGGAGCTATTTGTGCAGGTTCTCAACCTGTGATATGTAAATTCCAGATCTCCACAGCTTTAGGCCAACAGAACATTACAAGGTGCCAATAACTTTGAGATGATTTGGATATGTTAATGAACTAACCCTAAAGTGGCACAGACAGAAAAAACATATAAAAATAATACCTTAAACTTTTGCCCCTGACTAATCTTCAGTTGCCATTGGATCCACACTTCCCAGTGCTCCCAACTTGAATTCATGGTCATGTGAGTGATACTCTCTGCCTCTCCATTTCTCCATTCTCATCCCCATGTTGCCTGCCTTCACCATCCCATTCTCCTGTCCCCAAGTCACTCTGTCTGCCTCTGTATCCCTCTTTACTTTTTGCTACTTGTCTCTGTGCCTTATTAAAACATGATTGCTACTCCATTTCCCTCTGTCAATCATGTTCTTTTCTGGAGAGTTCCCAAAGTAGCAGCCTACCCCTGTTTCATAATTTCATAAGTTAATTATTAATTCAGCTTCAAATGCCAAACAGATAAATTTAAATTTGTTCCTAATAATAGGAAGGTACCGGAACTCATTGAGTAGTAGGGTGACATGGTAATACCTATATTTTAGAAAAAATAACCTTGGCAGTTGAGTAGTAGATGGATTGGAGTGGTAGAAGACTTGAGGCAGAAAAAAGGTTTTCACAGAAGTCTAGATGAGATGATGAATTCCTGAACTTGGATAGTTGCTATTTATGTAGAAAGGAGGGGACATATAAGCGAGATGTTGTGGAGAAAGAAATGGCAGGATGACAACTGACTGAATATGTAGAGGCAAGAGTGAAAAGTCAAGGGTGACACTGAAGTTGTGAGGTATGAGAAGGGGGTGTCGAGACTTGAAAAGAGACAAGCAGGTTTGGAACAGCCTCTGTGGAGAGAGGGATGGTGAATCTATTATAGAGGAGTAAAACGAATACTTTACTGCAATGAAGGCCTAAGATTAGATAAAATAATAACAACTTTGCAGTGTACACAATCAGCATGTTGTTGACATTTCAAGATTTTTCAAGATTATGAAACAAAACTGCAAATCCCCTAATGGAACAGCTTATATTTATACTCTTCCAGGTCTAGGAAATTTTTACTTTTCTTTACATGATCTGAAATTGGAACACCTAACTAGTAGTTGTCCCTTTTCATCTCCCATCATTTTTATTAATTTCTCTCTTTATTTTGTCTTACTTTTGTATATCATTAATTCACTTTATTTCTGATTTTGAACATAAGTACAATAGAATGATTAAACTCAATTTATTTTATCTGAAGCAATTTTGTATTTCCAAGATATAAAAATTGCAATTATAAAGCACATAACAAGATGAAGATCCCAGGGGACATAACTGTTAATTAATTTCTGTTTGTCAAATTAAGAATTAAGACATTAAATCAATACCCTGCCCCCAATGATTGATAAGCATGATAAAATGAACTTGGATGCACTCCAATTTCGTTAACATCTGTTGCACCTTTAACAGCCAGATCCTTTCACTTAATAGTAGTGATATATTTCTTCATGTAAGAATAAAAATGAAATATTAAGCCTCTACAGATCTCTCACCACAGTTTAGTTTACCAAAACCAGTGGTCACATGTCTTTGTTTTTCAGGTGTATTCACAAGGTGATGGGGGCTTAGGCACAAAATGCTAAACAAATTGTATGTGAAGAGCTATTTCTTAGTGATACTAAGGCCACTGAGGGAAACAAAAAGGTGATGAGTGGTGAATCACATTTTAACTGATTCAAAATGGTTTTCCTTCCTCAGTCAGAACAAAGAGGAACATAATTAAAAACTGATCAGTGACTGCCTACAGGATAAAATGGAAACTTCTTAGCTTGGCATTTGAAACCATCAGCCACCTAGGTCCATCTTACCTTTGCACTCTTATTTCACTCTGTTCCTTGTCACATACTATATATTCTAGGCAGCCCAGGGGTGGAGAACCTGTGCCCTCAAGGCCACATGTGGCCTTCTAGTTTCTTGGGTGAGGTCTTTTGCCTGAGTCCAGGTTTTACAGAACAAAATCTTTTATTAAGGGACTTTATTCTGTGAAGTTTGGATTCAGTCAATGGGCGGCACTTGAGGACCTAAAGGGCCAAATGTGGCCTCAAGGCTGCAGTTTCCCCACCCCTGTATCTAGCCAAAGCAGAAGAGCTGTTTTCATCCTATATTCCCAATACTTTTGCCTTGCCTGGAATGTAATCCCTCCACATCTTCATCTTTGTAAATCTTTTTAATTTTTAATTTTTTGCCTTGAAGACCTAGTGTGTGTGGTACCCTCATTTGTGAAGCCTTCCCTATTTAGCCTAGATGAATGTGAACTATACTTTTTCATATTTCTTATATCATTTCATTTGGGCCCATCATTTGTCTCTACCACATTCTATCCTGCTCTCATATCTATTTGTGTCCATGTCTTACCACAGAAAATTTAGGTGACTTATCTAAGATCACCTCACTAATGAGTGGTATAGCAAGAACTTGAACTCAGAACTTCTGATTTCAAGTCCAGAGCTCTTTCATTTGTACTGTTTACTTTTTGTATAAAGCTTTGTACTATAGTTCTAGATTGGTATCTTATCTCTTCACCAGACTATAAGATTTAAGAGGGTAGAGACTAGCTCCTGCAGGTACTTCTGTCCCTACACAGCCTAATATAGTGTAGGTCACACAGGAGAAGCATGATGGCGATGTGGTGGAGCAGCATTATAATTAGATGTGGAATTTGGAGAGGCCTGAGTTTAAATCTTACCTCTGCTACTAGCTGTATGTTCTTGGGCAAGTCATTCATGCTTTGTAAGCTATTATTCTCATTTATAAGCTTTGGATAATATCTACAGCACCTACCTCATAAAATTAATGTATAAAGTCAGTAAGATACTTGAACAAAAAAAATATAATAAGCCTCTCTTAAGCTCCCTTAACAAATAAGGCACTATTACAGGCTGAAGATAGCATATATAAAATGCTTTGTGAACCTGAAAGCACAATGTACATATCAGGGACTGTACTATTATTTGGCACTTACTAAAATATTTGAGTGGACTTTGGGAAATAGACTGCTGGTTAAGTTTAAGGGACCACCTTATACAGTTTCCAACTTGCCTTTTCCCCTCTAGGGCACATGAGTACCATCTATATTTCTCACAGAACTCACTATCTGCTGTGGGAATATAGGCTTGTTGACTGGGTGGTAATCAAAGGACACTAGGATTTTTAGTTGGAATGAACTAAAGCCCCTTTTTTTAGAGACAGTGGGGTATAGTGAGAAGGTGAGGCGGTGGGGTGGGGAGGAAGCAGGATTGATCCTGACTCTCCCACCTATATAACCTGTGCCTTGTATTGGGCAAGTTAATTTGCCTCTAGGACTCTTCTTTTCTTCATATGGAAACTTTATAGGATTGAATTAAGTGACCTCTGAATTCTCTTCTGGCTGGAAATGTGTATTAGCCTCTTCATTTATCCATACAGATAAGGAAACAGAGGCTCAGAGAAGTTTGACTTTCTCAAGATCTCCCAACTAATAAATGGAAAAGCCAGGGACTGAACTGGGGTCTTCTAATTCCAAATGCAGCGACAGCATTCTTAGTGGGATCTGTTGGCTCCTGCTCTGAGGATGGAGATTTCCCTCAGTAGAATCTGCTCTTTGCTAGTACATTCCTGTTTGCTGTGTGACCTCTTCCTAGGGGTAACTGTCTTTTTAGTTAGTAGAAGCTACCTCTCAGAAATTCTCTGGAAGAGTTAACTTACTCAGGGCACCCTGATTCACCACTGACCTGGAAGGTGGGGTAGGATATCTAGTAACATCTCCCCCTTGAAGAAATTTGTCTTTCAATTTGAGTAGCTCCCATTTTTGTTCACTGCTGCATAAGTATCCCTTGAAACTGGTAGCATACTTTATCAATAGAATCGTCCCCATCATTTTACTAGTGAATTAAATGAGGGTGAAAGAGGGGAAGTGATCAGCCCAAGGTAATTCAAATAAGTCATAATTTGAATCCAGGGCCTCTGATTCCAAATTCACTGCTCTTTCTACCTCTCATTAGACAGCTAGGTGGCACAATGGATAGAGTGTTGGGCCTAGACTGAGTTCAAATCCAGCCTCAGGCACTTACTACATGTGTGACCCTGGCCAAGTCACTTAACCTCTGTCTGCTTCAGTTGCCTCTACTGTAAAATGGGGATAAAATAGCACCTGCATCTGTCACAGCAAGCAAGTGGGATTTTTTTTTTGTTGTTTTCTTTTTGGAGTTCAGTTTCCCAGGCTCAAGCTACATTGTAAGCATCTGAAGACTCAATTGCCTTTGAACCCTGATAGTTCACAGTGTGCTGAGTCATGTATAACAGCATCATCTTCGAACCTCAGCTTCACTCTATTATCTCAGCTTGGTCTTTCTGCCCACTCTCTATTTGAACTGAGCTGCTCTGATATGTCCATTTTCTTATGTGCTTTATAATCTGGTTCAGGGTCACTGAACAACTTGTCATTAGCAGATTTCTAGCTGAGCTTCTTATTCTAGCATGATGAGTTAGGCCTTAACAGTTTGTTGAATAAATGAATGGATAATACAATTAATTCATCAAAATAAAAAAAATTGAAAATATAGAGAAAGTATTGTTTAGTGTTCTTCATATTCATTAACACTACTGTGCTTTTAAGGTTTAAATTATGGGACCACTTTATGGGGAATACTATCCTATCAGTGAATCAATCAGTTTATTAAACAGGAATTTGCTATATACCTACTAAGTGCTAGGCACTGTTCTGGGTTCAGGAATACTAGTACAAAAAATGAAAAAAAAATTTTCACAAAGAGCTTAGAATAAAATCCTTTTAATGTTTCAAGAAACAAATTCTTTTGGATGTTGTCCAAGACAGAATGGACTTTTATAAAATTAAATTCTATAAGAAATTGTGGGATGTGTACCAGAATAGTAGGAAATCTTTTCATATGCTTCTAGTGATAGTATAAAAAACATTAGATCTTTTCCTGATTCCATTCAGCTTTTGAAAAATATGTTGCTGGTGTGAATTGTGACCTAAAATGTCTAAACCATTCCAGGAGCAAAATCACTTCCTTTTTTATTTAAATGAAAAAGACTATAGTCCTAGGGGTGGACAGACACTGAATGAGGAGTAATAGAATATAATCCTCAAAAATACCGGAAATGCCTTTAATTTCCTTTCTGTCATTGAAAGGAGAGATTGATAAGATTGAGCAAACTGACAGGAAGGAAAAGGAGGTTGCCTGGTCCACAGGAAAGAATGCTGGATTAACTATCAGAGGATATGCGTTCAAATCCTAGCTCTGTCATTCATTGTCTATGTGACAATGAGCACATTATTTAATCTTTTTGTGTTTTAATTCCTTCATCTATAAAATTAGGGGAGCAGACTGGATGAATTATGAGGTGCTTTCCAATTCTAAATCTAAAATTTGTTAGATTCTGTGAACACAAAAATCTTTTCTATAAAATATAACATATATTTCTAGAATTATTGTATGTAATTCTATATATTTCTACAAAATATAATTTATCCAGGGCCTGAAGTAATAACTTTTGGTCAAATGTGATTTTGAAAAATGTTATTCAAAATGTCATAAGATATATTGTAACCAGAATAAAAGATACCAAACATGTAATTTAAAGTAATGATGAATACCTGAATAATAAATTGGAGAATCACAGATCTTGGAATTGCATGAGACCTCAATCGCCCTTAATGAACAAGAATTTTGATCATGATCAAGAATTCTGAAATTTTGCTTGTAAATCTAGCCTTCATTCTCGTAATAACTTTCAGTCATTCCACCCTGACATGGTTTTCCAAGTCGTCGCTCATGCTCTGAGTGCTTCACTTTCCTCTCTTCCCAATCTAGACCCTACTATTAAACATTTCAACTTTACGCTGTCTTCCACTCTAGAAACCCATGTCTCCTTGACCTATTATGCTATGCCTAGCCAAAAACAAGCCCTGGATTATTGTTCAGTAACTTCAGAAATGTCCTACTCTTCATGCTCCCATTTGGGGTTTTCTTGGCAAAGGTACTGGAGTAACTTGCCATTTCCTTCTCCCACTAATTTTATAAACGAGCAAACTGAGGCAAAAAGGGTTAAGTGACTTGCCCAGCTAGTAGGCATCAGAGTCCCAATTTGAACTGAGGAAGATGAGTCTTTCTGACTCCACACCTGGCACTCTATTTACAGTACCACCTAGCTGCCCTAAGTCCTGGATTACTCCCATCATCTGTCTCATTTCTTCCTACTCACGTTCGGCTTAAGAGTGCTGGATGAAGTCATACAAATGTTTTGACTGCATCCACTAAAAAATTATGTTATCTAATCTCAATAGGGCCCTCACTGAGGTGAGGCAACATTTTACTCCTCCTGAATTAATCATCTGTAGCACTGCTCACAATATCTGTTTCAGACCTTCCCTTCTCTCCTTAATCCTCAAACCAGCCCATATACACCCCTTTGTGAAACACCCATACTATACTGAGAAATTAGAGAACCTATATGTTATACACTCCCTCTTCACCTTTTTTTTACATCGTTTGACATCATACCCCATTCTATCTTCCTTTGAGTTTCTGATGTAGAGATGGTCCTTCTGGTCAATGTTTGTACCTTTGATCCCACTCCTTCCCATCTTCCCTAGCACATGATTTTCCAACCATCATCCCTCCTCCTCTTTAATCTTTGATCTTCCTTTATCTGTTGACTCCCCATTGGCTCTCTCTATATCCTCCCTTTCACTGCCAAACTTCTTGAAAAAGATATTTATATGTTGCTTCCTTCTCTCACTTCTCAATACTTTGGAAACTGACTTCTATTCTTGCCACTTCCTGGCTGTCTCCTTACCATGACTCTATTGCCTGACACTGACCATCTCCACCCTATAGGAAACTTGGACTCAGTAGTCCCTTGGCTCTGATAAATGTGCTTTCGCCTTTTCCTTGACATAGACTCTCTCCTCACCTTCATCTCACTCAAGTACCTTCCTCTTTTTTCCCTCATTCTTCCTTTTCTAGCACCTTTTTGTTGTCTTTTCTCACTAGAATATAAGATTCTTGAGGTCAGAGACAATCTTGTTTGCTTATATTTTTATTCCTAGCATAGTGCCTGGCACATAGTAAGCACTGAATAAATGCTCTGTCTATCCATCTTTCTGCCTATCCAGCTATCTATCACACTCAACTGAAACTCCTTCTAAATTTACCAGTAATCTTATGGTGTTTTTTCAGTCTCCATCCTTCTTGATCTCTGTAACATGATGCAGTTGATCACTCTCTCCTCCTGGATACTATCTCTTCTTGGGGTTTTCATAACATAATGTTTTTAAAAGCATAAAATTGAGTACATAGGATTACAATGGAAGGGGAAGGCAATAAGTATTTATTAAACACAAACCATGTGCTGGACACTGCTAAGTGCTTTAAAAATATTATTTCATTAATCCTTACAACAACTTTTCAAAGTATGCACTATTATTTCTCCATTTGCAATCAAGGAATCTGAAGGTGAGAGAGGTTAAGGGACTTGCCCAGGATCAGACATCTTATAACTGAGCCTGGATTTGAACTCAGGCCTTTCTGACTCCAGGCCTAGTGGTCTATCCATTGTACCACCTGCCATTGGAAAACAATTATATTGAAATACAATTATTTCAAAACAAGTTTCTTTTTCCCACATTTTCACATCAGTCATGTTGCATGTAAGAATTAAAACGAATGAGAGAAAGCATGAGTAAAACTAAACAAAACCAAATATAACAAAAGAGAAAATAGTCTGCTTCATTCTGCATTCCAACTCTATAGTTCTTTCTCTGGATGTGGATGGCATTTTGCATCAAGAGTCCTTTGGAAATGTTTTAGGTCTTTGCACTGCTGTGAGGGACTAAGTCTATCAAAAACAGTCCTCTTATACTGTAGCTGTTACTGTGTATGATGTTCTCCTGGTTCTGCTCACTTCACTCTGCATCAGTTCATATAAGTCTATCCAGGTATTTCTGAAGTCCTCCTGTTTGTCATTTCTTGTAGCACAATAGTATTCCATTACATTCATATACCACAACTTGCTCAGCCCTTCCCCAATTGATGGGCATTTCCTAGACTTCCACTTCTTGATCACCACAAAAAGGTTGCTATAAATATTTTTGTACATGTGGTATCTTTTCACATTTTTATGATCTCTTTGGGATACAACTCTAGAAGCCCAGTATTGCTAGGTCAAAGGATATGTACATTTTTATAGCTCTTTGAGGATAGTTCCAAATTTCTCCCCAGAATGGTTTCATTTCAGCTCCACCAACAATGAATTAGTGTTCCAACTCTCCCACATCTTCTCCAACATTTATCATTCTCCTGTTTTGTCATGTTAGCCAATCTGATAGGTGTGATGTGGCACATCAGAGTTTAAAACAAGTTTTTTAAAAACAAGTTTGCAGACTCCAGTTTGACACTTATCTTTTTTATGTAAACAGTATTTTATTTTTTCCAATTACACATAAGGATAATTTTCAACATTCATTTTTTATAAGATTTTGAATTCCAAAAATTTCTCCCTCCTTCCCTTTCTTCTCCCTAAGACAGCAAGCAATCTGATATAGATTATACATGTGCAGTTATGTTAAACATATTTTCATGTTAGTTATGTTGTAAAGGAAGAATAGAACAAAAAGAAAAAAGCTATGAAAAAAACAAAGTAAAACTAGTATGCTTTGATCTGCATTGAGACTCCATAGTTCTTTCTCTGGATGTGGATAGCATTTTCCATCATGAGTCTTCTGGAATTGTCTGAGATCATTGTATTGTTTCAAATAGCTAAGCCTATCCTAGGTGATCATTGTACAATGTTGCTGTTACTGTCTGCAATGTTCTGCTCGCTTCACTCAGGATCAGTTCATGTAAGTTTTTCCAGGTTTCTCTGAAATCTGCCTGTTTGTCATTTCTTCTAGCACAATAGTATTCCATTACATTCCACAATATTATTCCATTACATTCATATACCACAGATTGTTCAGCCATTCCCCATTGTTGGGCATCCTCTCAATTTCCAATTCTTTGCCACCACAAAAAAGATTTTTGTACATGTGGGTCCTTTCCCTGTTTTTATGATCTCTTTGGGATATAGATCTAACAGTTGAAACCCTTATCTTGAAAAAACCAAAGCCCAAAACCTAGTGAACATGGAAGCTGAAGGGCAGGAGAGAAAGGGAGGAATCTACCTGACTAATTGAGAAGAAAAAAGAATGGCAAGAAATATATAAAATGATAAAAGCCAGAAAGAAGAAGTAACTAATACGCAAACCCCTAAAGGGAAAGGGGTAAGAAATGAGAAAAGGGGATTGGGGGAGGAGAGTCAGTGAGAACAGGAACATCTTAAAAAATAGATTAAAGTTACAGAAGTACAGGAAAATAAAACCAGGGAATTACAGCCCATTGTCTCACCAATTGAAAGGAATTTCAGTAGCTTCCAGTTCTTGCCACTCCACGCCTGCCCCTGCTGCACTAATCTCTGTCCTTTGGATCTCTAGCTGCTAGGATTTAGGGAGTCTGAGCCTTGTGCTCCTCCTTCTGTGCTCTGGCTCACTAGTGTAGTTTCAGAAATGGCAGACCAAAGCAGGCTGTGGTTACTAAACACTTGGCAGTCCCAGTCTCCAAAGTCAGATGCAGGCACAGGACTCCAATGTCCCAGTTCCCTACATAGTGAGCAGGAAGTCTCTCTCATGGAAAATAGCAAGGGAAATAGAGAAATCTTGACCTGTGGATCCACAGGTACATCTTGTGCTCCTCTGTCCTCATGTGTAGGGGGAGGAAAAGAGAAATGGTAAGGGAAGGGGAAGGAAATAGAAATAAGCTTTCTTATTGCAGCTGCTCTATGCCAGGCACTGTGCTAAGTACTTTTTACAAATACCTCATTTGATCTTCACAACCCTGTGTGATTATTATCCCCAGCTTACAGTTGAGGAAATTGAGGCAAACAGGTTAAGTGATTTGCCCAGAATCACACAGCTAATAAGTGTCCAGGACCATATTTGAATTCAGGGATTCTTGATTCCAGGTCCAGCACTCTATCAATAGCTTCTTAATTGTGACTAGAGCAATCCTTAGAGAAGAACAAAAGGCCATGGTGATTATAGGAAATATTTCACCAGTTTCCTTTTCTCAGAATCATTAGAATAATCACCTTAGACCCAGAGATAGAAGTAATAATAATGTAAATATATAAGACATCATGGTGTGGGGACAGGTTAGAATACAGCGTCGTCATGAGTTTTTTTGATCAGGAAATATAGTGATATACTCTATTCGAATGTAACCTCATTGAGAATGTGGACTATTCTTTTTTTTTTTTTTTTTGGTATCTCCTGTACAAGTTTTCTTTGTAAAAAGTAGATATCAAATGTTAAACTAAATTCAACAAATTCTGAATTGAATTCTGATTTTAAGAACACTAAGCTGTTCCAAATGATCTCAAATCACCAGGTCTACAGATGAATTATATTGTAGGGTACTATATAAACCAGAAATGATGTTTTCTGAGCCAATGTCAGTGGTCTTTGGAAGATCATAAAGAACAGGAGATGTATCTCAGGACTGGAGAAGAGCAAATGTTGAACCAGTTTTTTGAAAAGGGACGAGGGTGGAGTCTGCAAATTATAGACTTGTAAGCTTAACTTCTATTCTTGGCAAAATTTTAGAACAAAAATGTAGAATTAAAGGGATGACTTGTGGGCACTTAGAAAATGGTATATTGATTACTAAAAACCAGCAAAGCTTTATCATAGCCAGGCCATGACAGGCTAACCCCATTTTCATTTTTGACAGGGTAGCTAGACTAGTAGAACCAAGGAATCTATAGATAGGAAATCTTTAGATTTCAACAAAGTTTTTCTCAGAATCACAGAATCTCAAAGATGGAAGGTACCTCAGAGGTTCTCCAGTCAAATTCATACCTGATAAAGAATCTTCTTTTTTTAACAACATACCTGAAAAGTGGTTATTCTGTCTTTGCTGAAAGACCTCTAATCTTACCAAAATCATATATCAAAGTCTCTCATGCTGTCTCTGTGGATATGATAGAGAGACATCAGTTAGGTCATAGTAATGTTGTTTCAATCTGGAACTGATTGAATGATCAGATCCAAAGAATAGTCTTTCTTTATTTAATAAAACCATATCCTCTTTTTTAAGATTTAAATTTATTTTTTGTTTTCAACATTCATTTCCACAAGATTTTGAGTTCCAAATTTTCTCCCCATCTCTCCCCTCCCCCCATCCTGAGATGACATGCATTCTGATTATCCCTTCCTCTAGTCTGCCCTCCCTTTTATCATTCCCCCTTTTATCCCCTTTCCCTTTATTTTCTTGAAGGGCAGGATAGATTTCTATACCCTATTGCCTATGTATCTTATTTCCCAGTTGCATTTAAAACCATTTTTTAACATTTGTTTTTAAAACTTTGAGTTTCAAATTCTCTCCCTTTTTTCCTCCCCACCCACTCCCATTGAGAAAACAAGCAATTCAACATAGGCTATACATATGTAGTTATACAAAACACCTCCATAATAGTCATGTTGGGAAAGACTAAGTATATTTCCCTCCATCATATCTTACCCCCCAATTATTCTATTTTCTTCTTTGACCCTGTCCCTTTTCTAAAGAGTTTGCTTTTGACTAGCCCCTCCCCCCCAACCTCTCTTCCCTTCTATCATCACCTCTTCTTATCCCCTTCCCTTCTACTTTCCTGCAGGGTAAGATAGTGTGTATGTTATTTAGTGTGTATGTTATTCCCTCTTTAAGACAAATCCAATGAGAGTAAGGTTCACTCATTTCTTCTCACCTTCCCCCTCTTCCCCTCCATTGTAAAACCTTTTTCTTGCCTCTTTTATGTGAGATAATTTACCCCATTCTATCTTTCCCTTTCTCCTTCTCCCAATATATTCTTCTCTCACCCCTTAATTTTATTTTTTAGATATTATCCCTTCATATTCAACTCACCCTGTGCCATCTATCTGTCTGTCCATCTATCTATCTATCTATCTATCTATCTATCTATCTATCTATCTATCTATCTATCTATCTATGTATCTCCTCCAACTACCCTAATACTGAGAAAGATCTCATGAGTTACAAATATCATCTTTCAATATAGGAATGTAAACAGTTCAATTTTAATAAGTCTCTTATGATTTTTCTTTCCTGTTTACCTTTTCATGCTCCTCTTGATTCTTATATGTGAAAGTCAAATTTTCTGTTTAGCTCTGGTCTTTTCATCAAGAATGCTTGAAAGTCCTCTATTTCATTTAATGTCCATTTTTTCCTCCTGAAAGATTTTAATTCAGTTTTGCTGGGTAGGTGATTCTTGGTTTTAATCCTAGCTCTTCTGACCTCTGGAATATCATATTCCAAGCCTTTTGATTCCTTAATGTAGAAGCTGCTAGATCTCGTTTTTACTTATCATATTTCCACAAAACTCAAATTGTTTCTTTCTGACTGCTTATAATATTTTCTCCTTGACTTGGGAACTCTGGAATTTGGCTACAGTATTTCTAGGAGTTTTCCTTTTAGGATCTCTTTCCAGAGATGATCAGTGAATTCTTTCTATTTCTATTTTACCCTCTAAGTCTAGAATATTAGGGCAGTTTTACTTGATAATTTCTTGAAAGATGATGTCTAGGCTCTTTTTTTTATCATGACTTTCAGGTGGTCCAATAATTTTAAAATTATCTCTCCTGGATCTGTTTTCTAAGAAAAGCTCCTGTTTTTTCCAATGAGATATTTCACATTATCTTCTATTTTTTCATTCTTTTCGTTCTGTTTTATAATTTCTTTATTTCTCATAAAGTCATTAGCTTCCATTTGCTCCATTCTAATTTTGAAGGAATTATTTTCTTCAGTGAGCTTTTAGACCTCCTTTTCTCTTTTGGCCAATTCTGCTTTTGTTAAGAAATTCTACTCATTGGATTTTTGAACTTCTTTTGCCATTTGGGTTAGTTTATTTTTTAAGGATTTATTTTCTTCAGTATTTTTGGGGGTCTCCTTTAGCAAGCTGTTGACTCATTTTTCATGATTTTCTTGTATTACTCTCATTTCTCTTCTCACTTTTTCCTCTACTTCTCTCACTTGGTTTTCCAAATCCTTTTTGAGATCCTTCATGACCTTCAACTAATTCGTATTCTTGTTGGAGGCTTTTGATGTAGGAGTTTTGACTCTGCTGTCCTCCTCTGGTTGTATGCCTTCGTCTTCCTTGTCACCAAAGTAAAATTCTATAGTCTGAGTTCTTTTACCATGTTTACTCATCTTACCAGCCAAAACTGTGACTTTCTAACTCTTTGTAAAGGTAGGACTCTGATTCCAGTGGGTATAGGAGTTGGGGTGGATGTACTCTTCCAGGCTTCAGGGATTTTGTATCACCTGCTTGATCTCCCACCATCTCTGGGTCCAGAGCATCTGCCACTGTTGCCACTGCTATTGCTGCTGCTGCTGCCACCACCACCACCACTGCTCTGCTGCCACCACCCCCATGACCCTGGAACTGAGACCACATGTTCCTCTTTCACCTGAGTCCCACAGTGTTTTCCCACTGATCTTTTTGGTGTTTGTGGTTTGAGAAGTCTGGAAGCTGCTACAGCTTCCAATGATTCAGTCCTCTCAGGCCTGCTCCAGCCAGTCTGTGCTGGTGCAGCCCACACTTGACTGATGCTCTGTTCCCTGCATGATGAGAAAGACGCTTCCTGTCAACTCTGCAGATTGTCTTGAGCAGGGGATTTGTTTTTCTCTTTCATTTTGTGGGTTCTCTAGCTCTATAACTTGTTTAGAGTATTTTTTACAGGCATTTGGAGGGCTTTGTGGGAGAGCTTAGGTAAGTCCCTGCTTTTACTCTGCATTTTGACTCTGCCCCCAAGACTAATCTTTAATAGGCCATTGTCAAGTTGTATAGAGGTCTCTAGTGAACGGTCTGAGGAATGTGCCTTTATTCTTTGCTATTCAACATTTTTACCAATGACTGGAACAAAGTCATAGGTGGCATGTTTGTTGAATTTTAAGATGTCATGAAGTTTGGATGCCAAAGTCATGATCCAAAAAGATTTTGACATGCTAGATTAAAGATGAAATTTGATAATGATAAAGATAAAGACCCTTTGCAACTACTGAATGGAGCAGGCACAACTAAACAATAGCTCTTGTGAAAGAGCTTGAAGTTTTAGTAGACTTTAAGCTCATTGACTCAACTGAGCATCATGGCAGCAACAACTGGTGGTTTCTAAAGTTGCATCAAGAGAAGAAGCATGATGTCCTGAGTAAGGGAAATAAGAGTTCTGCCTTGCTCTGCCTTAGTGAGGCTAAATCTGGATTATTGTTTTTAGTTTTCGGTACTACATTGTAGGAAATACAAAGGCAAGCTGGAATAGGTCTAGAACAGGAAGAGCAACATAGTCAAATAATTGGAGAACATGTTTTATAAGGATTGGTCGAAGGAAATGGTGATGTTTTGCTTGGAGAAGAAAAGGGGGAAGATGCTATATCTCGACATATTTGAAATATGTCACATAGAAGAGGGATTATTCTCTTGATTGCAGAAAACAGAAATAGGAGCAATGGGTAAAACTTACAGAGAGGTGAGGTTTGACATCAGGAAAACTTTCCTAATAATTGGAGTTGTCCAAAAAATGTAGAGGTAGCATTTTCCACTTCCTCTGATATTAAGTAGAGAGTGAATGACCACTTGCTAGACATGTCATTGAAGAGATTCCTTTCAGGTAGGCTTGAAGGTCACTGAGGTCGCTTCCAGCTCTGGGATTCTTGTGTTTCTGTTATTTCCCCTTCAACAGTTTAACCTGATTTACTTGAACAAGGGGTAGAGTTCAGTACTTTCTCTGTATTTGATGTGGAAAGCTTTCATTCCACCCCTGCTGTCCCAATATCTGGTATCCAGTCACCACCAGATAACTAATCAGTATCTACCCTTCTGGCTACGTGGTAATAAGGAAAAACTCCTTTTATGTATTAAAATCAGTACATAGGAATGTGAGCTTAAGTAAAGTTTTTATAAAAAGCACTAGGGCATACCGAGATAGAACTATTACATGCATCTTTTCCTTACTCTGCACTTTTCTTCCCATTTGCATATATAGCCATCATGTCTTTAGGTGACATTCCTTACTAAGGCAAAATATAGGGAGTATACAAATATGTGGTGAAATGAGCTCTTCAGCAAGTCTTGTTTGGGATGGGAGACCTTTCCATCCTCCTTTTTAGTCAGGCCAGTCTTCTTATATTTAGACCAATACTTCGTTCTTATTCATGTTCTGAGTTTTCTCTCAGGTTGGTTCTTATTCCTGAAATTGTCTCTTCTTGCTCCATCATGTGTTCTAATCCTACCACTTTTGTTTTTAAGACCGACAACTTTCGTAAAGGTTTGTCTCCTCTGAATTTTTACAGAATTTATAGTGACCATCTACTGGAACCATGTTTTCTTAAACAAAAATTAAGACATAGAGTTTGATAATCATAAGATCACTGGTTTCAAACTGGAAGTAACCTTGGTGGTTATCAATGCAATTCTTTCATTTTACATTTAATGATAACATTGACAACTAGCATTTATAAAGCTTTTTAAAGTTTGCAAAATGTTTTAAAAATTATATCACATTTTATCTTCACAACAACCATGGAATGTAACTACTGTTATTATCCTCATTTTACAGATGAGGAAACTGAGGCAAAGAGAAATTAAGAGATTTGTCCAGGTCACAGAGAAACTAAGATCTTCTTGATTCCCTAGTGACTGATTCATTACACCATGCTTTCTCTCAGATCTTATAAAGTATATGGGTTTTTACAGTCTTGTTTAAAAAACCAAAAGTTTCTTTTGTTGAAATCTGAACTATTTTTCAAGATGTCCCAGAATCACAGAGTTATTAGGGAATTCAGGAACAAGAAATAACAATGGTTTATACTATGATGATTGCTATGTAAGTGGAAAGAAGCTATGTAAGTAGATTACAAGAGATGTTGTGGAAATAGAAATGTCATCAATATTATGTCATCATAATTTGATAGCATCAGTAAAGCATTTAAACATTTAAAAAAACACAAGATGTTCAAAATAACTGTGATATAGAATGTTAGAACTGGAAACAACCTTAGAAATTCTTTCCTTCAATGATTAGGGCACATAATACACTTTTCCTCCTAAAAAGTAGAGCCAACTTTATATCAAAGAACATTTTCTCTAATTATATGGATTCTGTAAACATAAGATAAAATGGGAAAGTATATGCTTTACTCAGAGACTCTGAATAACCATATGTTTTAACCGTTAGGCTAATGGATCTCTTCTAGAAAGTGTTTATTTTTGCCTAACAAGCAAGTCCTAAATTGAGCTTTCAGAAGCAATCTATATCACGCTCAACAGAAATTGTTTACAAATCTGCTTTTCTCAGCTTTGTTATGTAGCCCCAAATCAACCACTTTTGTTAATAAAACGATCTGAAGTGGAATAAATGTTCCTGTTATTTACTGCTTCATTTCTGCATGTAGAATTAAAACCTTTTTCTAGAAAGAGAAAACATATCACCACATCTTTTTAGAAGGGGTGAAGTCAATTAAGTTGTTATTGTAAATATACATACAACCAAATGATTTCAAAAACAATTCATTTCTTCCCCTAATTTGACTGTTAATTTCCTACCCCCAGATGAATCATCCAACCACATAGTAGGGAATATACTGAAGAATCACTTCATCTTAGTCTTCTGTAACTGAAATTCAGTGCCATCTGTCTATACTTTCCTTTCCTTTTCCCCCTTATATTGATTAGAGTTGAGTAATATTTAAAAACTAATCCCTTAGTACAGAACTGAAGAAAGAGGACACTATGACCTCAAAATTAAGATCAGGTCTCCAACCTCAAATAGCTTATAATCTAGTAAGGAAATGGTACCAGTGAAGGAAGCCATCATAGTTACTATTTTACAAATTCATCAGTTATAAGAGAAAATGCTACCTGATGTGGAATTAAGATTCTAGGTGTCTTATTTTATTGCATCTCTAGGGACTTTGACTTTACTTCAAAAGTTTGTGGGTACAGTTTTCTTTATGTTGGGAAAATATATTACCCCTCAGCAGAATAACGGAAAGCCCTCATTCTATTTGCAGTACTTGTTCTCAGAATGTTTCCAACACAATTTGTTTGGTCATTGTGTTCCACTAGCTATACCTTCATCAGTCTCCTAATTCTATACTTCTTTCTTTTGTTGGTGTTCATTCATTTCAGTCATATCTGACTCTTTGTGACCCCACTTGGTATTTTCTTAGCAAATACGCTGAAGTGGTTTGCCATTGCCTTCTCCAGCTCTTTTTATAGATGAGGAAACTGACGCAAACAGGTTTAAGTGACTTAGCCAGGGTCACATAGGTACTCAAGTCCTCCTCACTCTAAGTCCTGTACTCTAGCTACTGCACCTCAGAACTGTTTTTTTCCCCCAGCATTATATTACCCTGCCTCCCAAGTCCCTTTTTTTAAACCTTACACTACCCTCAATTTGTCTTCTCAATTCAACTGTAAGATCATAAATAGTTTAACTGTACTCAGTTTGAATGAAGAACATGGCTAAAACATTTTCTTGTCCATGGTTGGAGTCTTCTCTTGTGGTTCCAATTGATTTTTTTTTTAAATGCCTTAGGTAAACAAAAAAAATGCAGAGTATTGAATCAGTTCTTCAACAGTGGAGTATAAGGGGGACGGTAATTAACAAATCACTATATTTCCCATAAACTTAAATGCATATAAACTGAAATTCAGGAGTTCAGTGACTTCCCCAAAGTCAGACAATCAGTAAGTGGCAAGATGGGGACCAGAATCTAGATCTTCTGACTTCATGTTCAGGGCTCCTTTCATTCAATCTTAGTTTTTAAGACTGGGGAAGATTGACTTTTTCTTTTAACTCTTCTCCAAATGTTGTTTGGGGATTAACAAAAATAATAATGCTCATTCTAACTTCTATTCTTTTGGCATTTGGAATGACAGAAATAATCCAGTCCCAAAAGAAAGGAAAAAGTCAAATTGAAGACAATTGAACAAGCTCCATGTAAGTAGAAGAGAATAGATAATATTAGTGACAGTTCTCCCATGCTCAGAATCTAAGTTTTTGCTGGTGACAATAATAATAGGATATTGAATATATGTCAACATACATCTTCACCATTCTGATGTTACTTATCCATAAGGTTACCATTAAGTGTCTCTTTATAAAATAAAATTCAGATAGTGCCTTAATCTTGAAACCCCAAATTCTTTTTTGAATATACTACATTTATCAAAATGGCATTGTCAACATACCCCTCCCTGCCTTGTTTTATGGACATTTTGGGATATGTTTTTCTTATACATTTTCCTCCCCTCCAACTACTCCTCAGTTCCTCATTTTTAAATTTGTTGCCTGTAAAGACTTCTCTAAACAGGTGGTGCATTGTTATGGCGGTCTCTTTTTTATAGTAGAAAGCACTGGCCTTGGACTCAGAGAGATCTAGGTTTGAATGCCCTGTTGGGCCTGCCATTTACCAGTTGTGTGGCCCTGATCGACTCATATTGCCTCTCTGAGCCTCAGTTTTGTCATTTGTAAAGTGGAAATTATAATACTTGCTCTACCTACTCTCAAAGAATTATTATATACATCAAATGAGAGAATACATGTAAAGTGATTTGTAAGTCATAAAGTTCAAGAAATAAGTGTAAATTGTAATTATTGTAATTGTTTTTGGCAGGAAAGGTAAATTTTTAATTGCTGTTATTATCTTTGTCAGGAGAGATAAAAGAATAAATTGCTACTTGCTAGGGTTGTAGGCTGTGGATTATCAGGGCATAGGCAAGGTTGTGAAGGTAGTTGTTTGGTTTTTGGCACACCTTTTCCTGGTGTGATTGCCTCTAAGTTATCTCTTTTGCAACTCACATAATTCTGACTAATTATGATAATTGACTAATCCTTCTGAAGTTCTCAGAGAGGGTGTGGGTCTATGCAAAATATTTTTTTTTAGTTCATTCTTTCAACTTAGTTTGGTACTTGCCAAGACTTTGGGCTCTTCATCATGCCTCCAAGAACCTGATTACTGGAAAATCTCATTATCCTGCAAGATCAAATCAACTTTGGTACTCAGACCTTCTCAGTACCCTCTGCCCCTTTGATTGGAAGGTGGAACCATGGGCTCCAAAACTTCCATTTAAGGAGGGGGCCAAGGCCAGCCATCTTTTCATTTCCTACCTGGCAGCACTCCTTTGGGACTTCCTAGGACGTTTCCATCATGCCCTTTCACAGGGTATATTCTTACCTTCCCCCAACCCTTTGCAGCTTCCTTTTATATGTTGTCTTCTCTCATTAGATTTGTAAATTCCTTGAAGTCAGGGACTGTCTTTGTTTTTTGTAACTATATCTTCAACACCTAGCACAGTGTCTGGCACAAAGTAGTTGCTTAATAAATACCGATTGATTGTTCCTGGGTGAGTAAATGGCAAAGTCAAGATGCAAGCCCAGTTCTTCTCATTCCAAATCTTTAATGATAAATACCACATTTTATGAATCTCAGTTTCCTCATCTGTAAGAGAGGGAACCATACCTACACCTACGTAGGGTTGCTGTGAGAAGAAGGTTATATAAGCATGAGCTATTATTTTTACACTCAAATAATCTTCTCAAAGTGGTATTTTAACTACATCATTGAATATATTCTCAACCTTATAAAACCCTGAACTCTGCAAAAAGCAGGGTAATGACAAACCAAACGACTTTCAGTATACACAGTGTGAAAAGGAAAGCAAGTCAGACATTTCTCCCCATAATGTCACAAGCTAATAAAATACTAATCACTATCAGTACCACGTCTTTGGACAAAAAGTGTACATTTTCCAGCATCTGTATGTATTTATGATGTGAATTTTGTTTGTTGCTAAGAAGTGAAAATATCTTTTGTCTGATGTTTTTATGTTTGAGGTAACTATCTATGAGGTATACATCTAGATCCATAGGCAATAGAGATATATTTCACTTTTGTAACTCTTGAAACAAGAAATATTTAATATAAAATCACTCCTGCTTTTGGTTTTCATTTGTAATAGGGCATATAGAACCAAAGATTCCATATTTAGACCTCATATTGTATGTCTGTGAGTCTTCCCAATGAGAAGTCAGTTAAATACTCTTTAAAATGCTCATAAACCAGTAATTTCTTTCAATCATTTTTTCTTGCAGTTTCCAAGGCACCATTAATTCTCCTTCACAGAGCAGTTTTTCTGGTTGCAAATGCTGCTTCCAATATGTATGTGTTAGTTAGGTTTAGAAATTTTAAAGAGCATAGGTTAAACCCTACATGAAGCTGAGAACAACATTTAGTGATAGTATGCAAACTTATTTTGGGATCATACTCATTCGTTTTTTAAAAGAGTGAATGTTGTCTACCTCACTGCCATACTTGGTCCCTGTTTGGCCTGTAGTATGGATGCGAAGTCTCACATGAGGCTAAATCCCAGAAAGCTATCCTGATCCACCACCTGAATGGTTCCATATAGCCCACGGATACTAGGCACCAGGCACCAAGTTTTATTCCAAGATAGACAAGTGCAATTGGAAGTTTGAGTCTAGAATTAGCAGACCTCTATAATCTCTGAAGACTCCAGTAAAGTAGATCATATAAGGTAAAACACATGGGTAGAATTCCTTTGAAGTCTGGGCTTATGTATTCATCAGCCATTCTAGATACTTTTATCTTCTTATCCCTATTTTTATGGGTGAAGAGATTTGATGTAACTGTACTGGATCAATGTAAATTACCTGCTTATATGATACAATTAAATAAATAATGATGACATTAGATCTGAAAAGTAAACTCAGGGAAATAAATATTTTTTTAAATTTATAAAGCATAATTTATAGATATAGACTTTTAGAATTACTTGTTAAGGAAACCATTGATTATTCTGCATTATTGTATTAGGGACCATAACTGTGTATTATTATGTTAGAGAAATTCAGATGGATACAATTAGTAAACTCTCAGGATTTTGGAGCAGGAAGGGATGCCAGGAATCATTTCATCTAACTCTTTACTTTGCAGATGAGGTAACAAAGGCACAGAAAGGAGACCTGTCCAACAAGTTTGGCTCAGTCATAGTCTATATTGTTATTCTTCTGCAGCTATTATAAGAAGATATTAAAGTTACATAACGAACTCATCTAGACATTGCATAAAGGAAGACTTGCCTTTGGCTAGACTGTTAATGACAGGATTGAAGATTGAAAAGAGTGCTATGTGAAATCAAGCGAGCAGTAATTCAAAAAGTTAATTTTAAACTGACTGATCTGACTAGGGGTGTGCTATAAATATTACTATTGGTAGTCATGTAGAAAAGAGTACAGTGTGGTTCATACCATGGCATTTATAAATGCTTGGTTGATTACCTACAAAATATGTGCAAGAAAACAGGAATCACCAGACAGAGGAGACACTAAGAAAAAGTGGGTAGAGTAAAGAGATGAAGAAAGGAGACTTCTGTTCTATTCCTGGTTCTACCACTAATTAAACATACTTGGTGAACCAGCATTTGTGTTAGAAAGAAATCAGAGAGTACTGTGCTAATATTTTTGGTCATAGCTTAAAAAAGAAAACCCACACAAGAACCTATCCATATGGCACATTTAGCTAGTGGTGGTATGGTATAGTGGATAGGGCATCAGACCTGGAGTCAAGAAAAACCAGATTTGGATCTTAACTCAGACATTTACTAGCTGTGTGACTTTGGGTAAGTTGCTTAACTTCTCTGGGTCTACATTTCTTCATGTTAAAAATGAGAAGATTGTATTTAATGGGCTCTAGGGTTCCTTCTATCTCTAAAAACCAATGAACCTATGATCTATCAACTCTATTGTCTAGTTATGTCCTGGCTGATTGGACCTCATGTGTTCATGGGTTTAGAAAAGGAAGACACCTTACAGATCAACTAGTCTAAATTTACAATTGAGGAAACTGAAGTCCAGAGAGATTAAATGACTAGCTTGAACCACTCAGTATTTGAAGCCACGTCTTCTGACTCCAAATCCAGCAAGTTTATTTCCTTCCTACATGCCCTGGAGGACACACTTATGCCTAGACTCACTCAGAGGAAGGGTAGCTCACTGAGTCATTCACAGATAGCCTCATTATATCAAGAGTTATCATAAATTGTTCACAGAATTTTGAAGATAAAGTTTCTATTCACTTTAATTAAGTAAATGTTCTTCCAACTGCACTTTTAGGAGGAATAGAGAATCATTAAAATATAACAAATGACAGGGCACTACATTTTTGAAAAGATTGGAAGTCATTTCTGAGAATCAGCAATCTGCAAAGATTTAAGAATTTTATTTTCTTGGGCAAGGGACAGTGGTTGCTGTAATTAAGTCAACGAACATTCATTGACTGCTGATTATGAGGACAACAGAAGACCTGGAACTAATATTTTATAGTTAAGGTCAATTGAAGTCAACAAATCAAGTCAACAAGTTTTTGTTAAGCACCTTTTATGTGCCAGACACTGTAAAAATCACTGGGAATAAAAGAAAGGCAAAAGGTGACACCTAGATTTAGAGTCTAGGTGACTGGGAGGACAGTAGTATTCTTTCTTCCCCTCCCTGCCATATTTATAGGAAAGTTAGGAAAAGAGGAGACTTGGGGTGGGGGGATGGGGAGGGAGTTTAGGGAGAAGGGAAAGAATTCCATTTTCAACAGGTTGAGTTCAAGATGTCTAGGGGACCCTGTTCAACATGACTAATAGATAGTTGGAAATGCTCATCTGGAGTTCAGGAGAGAGGTTGGAGCTGGCCACTTAGATCTGAGAATCATCTGCCTAGAGATGATAATTGAATCCGTGACAGCTGAAGAGATCATGTAATGAAATAACATGGAGAAGAAAAGAGGACCCAGGATAGAGTTGTGGGACACCCACCATTAGCAGGTGTGACTTGGATGATGATTCAACAAAGGAGACTGAGAAGGAACAGTTAGACAGATAGAAGGAAACCCAGGAGAGGGTAGCATCACAAAAACCTAGAGAGAAGAAAATATCAAGGAGAAGAGGGTGATTGACAGTGCCAAAGGTTGCATAGAGGTCAAGAAGGATGAGGAATGAGAATAGACCATTAGATTTGGCATTTAAAGGATCAGTGGTAACTTTGGAGAGAATAGTTTCAGTGAATGGTTGGAATTCAGATTGTAAGAGAGTTAAGAAGAGAGTGAGAGGAAAGAAAGTCAAAGCACCTATGGTGGGCAGCCTTCTCAAGAAGTTTAGCCATAAAAATGAGGAGATATATGAGATATTAGCTAGTGAGAATTGATAGATCAAATGAGGGGTTTTGGAAGATGGGGGAGGCATGGGAATGTCTGTAGGCATTAGAAAAACATCCAATAAACAGGAAAAGAGATTGATCATAAGTGAGAGACTGGGTATGTTGGAGAGGGCAATGCACTGAGGAAAATGAGATAGCATGGGATCATATGTTCATGCAGAGGGGTTTGCCTCATATGAGACATATGATGTATTGGTACCAGTAAAATGGGTGATGTGAAATGGGGGAGGGGGGGAGAAAAGGGAGTTCTCAGCAAATGGCCCCAATTTTTTCATTGTAATATAAGACAAAGTTCTTAGGCAACAGGATGGGGTAGGGTGGGGTCATGGAATATTTGAGATTACCTTTTGGAAAAATACTGTGGTAAGTGGGATAGTAAGTCAGCTAGGAAGGTGTAAAAGAATTACTTTGCTCTAGCATTCATCATTAATTATAATCTCATTTGAGACTGTAATATAAATTTGTGGTAGATCAAGTCAACATGGCTTTATGATTTCTCTAACCTCATGAAGTAGTATGTGAGTAGGAGTGAAGGTGTGTGAGGAGGCATGATGGCAGAAATAATTCAGAATTGGGGATTGGATAACAGGCTAAGGGTCTCAAGAGACAGAACAAGATAGAGTTGAACTGCTATACCAAGGGGTCAAGATAGAGAAAGGAAATTGTAGCCATTACAGGTTGATTGCCTAGGAAAGAACTGAAGGGTGGAGAGAATAGAAGTTTAGTAAGGGTGAGGAACAGGGTTTGGAGTTGCAAGGCAAAAGGAATAACAACAGATTGTGATCAGATAAAGGAATTTAGGAGTTCATGAACATGAAGTGAATCATTTGTGAGTGATGGCAAGATCGAGGGTGTGCCCCTCTCTGTATGAAGCTGAGGTGGGGTGTAGAACTAGGACATGGGAAAAAAATAGGGATGTAGGGGTGTTGGAGAGAGTATTAATATGTCCCCTAGTAGAGTGGGGGGAAAGAAAGAAGATCTTTCAGATACTAAACTCACTGATGAAGGAAGGAAAGTATCTTGGGGATGGATCTTGATTGGGTACTAAATCTGGATTGAAAGAACTGCAGAGGAGAGAAGGTTACTGAGTGATGCTGGTAGAGAGAATACTTAGAAGTAAAAATAGGGAGCAGGGAGTAATCACACTCTCTCACTTTGAAAAGTGAATTGGGGGAGTGAAAATGAAAGTGTAGCCAGTTCTAGAAAGGAACTGGGGGAGATGCTGTCAATAGCAGTCAGAAGATGAAAGCAGTGGGAAAAGAAAAGACTTAACATAAAATAAAATTTGTTAGCTGTGGAACAAGTATTCCAGGGTACACAGTGGAAGCTGTGGTAGCTTTAAAGTGGGATGTTTTGTGTGTGTGTGTGTGTGTGTGTGTGTGTGTGTGCGCGCGCACGCGCAGGTGATATTGTGGAGGAGGATGGGAATACAGGTGTGAACAGTGGGGGAAAGAGAAGAGGGTTTGAACTGTACCAAGGGTCCAGAATCACCGAGCTGGAGAAGGATTACCAGAGAGGAATTAATTGATCATTGAGGAAGAAGTTTACATAAATGATCAACAGCTCTGGATGTTGACTGTATAACTAGAAGTGGGGTAGCTGCATGGGGGCAGGCTCAGGTGAGTGGACCAGTGGGGGGAGAAGGAAGACATAGTGCCTATATTCATCTCTGATGGGCAGGCTCAGGCAGGTTATCCACAGCTGCAATATGATGAAATGGTTTCCTCTCCTTCCCTGGCAGGTAGACTAGACCAGGCCAGGCCTAGAGACCTTTTCAGGAAGTACAATGGAATAGTAATGCAATAAATGGTTTTGCTGTCCTTCTGGGGCAGGCAGGGGAGGTCAGTTTAGTTTAGGCCAGTTTATCAAATATTTGTGGATAAACACAAGCTGTCCACAAGCTTTTACACTGAGGCTATACTGGACCTTGGAAAAAAAAATATGAAAAAAAGTCTGCAGCCTCAAGGAATTTGCAATGAAATAAAGGGAATATGACATGAATCTAAAAAAACATACGATATAGGATAGGAAGTGATATGGACAAAAGAGAAATTCAAACAAAGTGATTGAGGAAACTTGGAAAAGGCAGACAACATTCTGACCTGGGCTGGGGAAGAAAGAGGAGGAAAATACCGCATATCTATTCAGGATCAAGTATAAATTCTGTTGACTTTTTAAAGCCCTTCATAACCTGTCCTTTTCTCACATTAATCCTTGATCCTCTTGATTCCTTTGATCCTGCCCACCTACCTTCCCCCTAATCCCCATACACCCTTTACTTTGAGATTTAGTCATCTTGATCCATTTATTGTTCCTTGAACAAGACCCCACATTTCCCACCTCCATGCATTTTCACTGACTGTCCTCTATGCCTTGAATTTTTTCCCTCATCATTTCTGCAAGAAGTCTTCTTCAGTCCTCCTTAACTTTAGTGCCTTCTCTCTAAGATTATCTCCATTTTACCCATATTGTTTTCATATTATATCTCTACTTAGACTGTGAACTCCCTGAGAGCAAAATTAGCTTTTTGCCTGTAGCACCAAGCACCCTGGCTTACCCAGGAGGGCCTGGTGCACAGGTTCTTAAATCTGCTTTTCTAAAAGGAAAGAAACTTTTGAGGGGTCAACGATCTACTTTTATTACATTCACCAACAGAGAAAATACAAGCAGAGAAAATAAAGACCAACAGACAGGGCTTCTGTCTGACACTAGGCAATACATACAACAGACCAACAGATTCCACTGTTAACTGTCTGACCAGTACATACATAGTTACCAGAAAGACAAGTCAAAGTGGGGTGAGTGTGCTCATTAACAGCTATCCAGAGTCTCATCTGACACATGAACCTTCTTCCAAAGAGGTAGCCCCAAAGTAAAACCTCGCCTCAGAGTATATACACATTTTTCAGAGCTGGAGGGCATGACCCTCCTGACACAGTGCCTCATTAGCAATTAACAAAAGGTGTGGCTCATCCTTCAAAACAAGCCTCCCCTAATCTGAGGCCCATTAATGGGTGGGAAAGATCTTTCATTAACATAAATCTCATTAACATTACATTGCCTTTGTATTTCCTGAGCTTAATATAGTGCCTGACCTATAGAAGTCACTTAGTCAATACTGGTTGGTTTAACTTGACTCCATCAGAGTGGGCTGAGATCATTTTTCAACTTCAGGGCTCTCTTGGACACTCTAAGCCTTGGCCATCTCCTCTCCCACTGAAAACAAGTGAACAGGATCCAGCTAGGAGATGAAGCTACAGGTGCTACTTCACACCAGTATTCTAATTAGAACTTTAAGGACGATTTTGCCAACAAGTTTCTCCTTATTTTTTACTTTTCCTACCTTACAGCTTGGATATTTCTTCTTTTTTCCATAACACATGGGATCGATAGAGTGTCTCTCTTACTCTACTATTTTCCCACTCTACTGGGTAGTGTCAGAAATTTGGTTGGGAAATAGACACAAGAAGTAGCTAGAGACACAGCTAAGGAAGCAGAAGAGTGGTCTTCAAGGTAAGAGAGAGAGAGACGATTGGAACTGAAGAAGTCATTAACTGAGAATAATATCACCTCTAGGGGGCATCTGTTGTCTCCCAGTTCCCCCAGATCCTGAGTTTATCTCTTGGGCAGAGCTGTTCTGGGTTTTCAGCCTCTTCATCTATTGACTGGCCTTACTAGAAATGTGAATAAAGCTAATAGCCCTTGATTAGATGCCTTATTATAAATTTTCTCATTGTTAATGTTCATTTTACTAGCTAATCAGTTCTGTGCTTTAACCTTGCATACAGTGTCCAAGCACATGTATTCACTTCCATTATATAAAGCATCCATTGTGCCTAGGTTACATAACCAACACTCATTGAAATACAGTCAGTATGGAAGGAGTTTCATCAGTGAGTGGTGTCCAAGAAGTGGTTTCTGATTTGGTCAAACCCACAATTCCGTATATTCTTGTAAGAAGCTTGTACTGCTCCGTAGGGAAAAATTCTTATCAGAGTATAAGGAATTGTGGATTTAACCAAATCAGAAACCACTTCTTGGATACCACTCAGAACCACAAAGATAGCTATTGTGCAGTCACTGGCTCCCTAGGTAAATTATTTAATCTGCTTCAGTTCCTCATCTGTACAACAGGATGATAACAGTATCAGCTTTACACAGTTGTTGAGAGGAGTAAATGTAACAATATATGGAAAGTTCCTTACAAATCTTAAAGTGCTGTATAAATGCTAGATATTACTATTAGGAAAGTAGAGACCTTTCACTATGAACTCCTCTTTTTCCCTTCTTGATATCTCAAAGCTCTTTGACATCATTCCCTATTAAATTTTCCTTTACTCCAGTCTCCGATGAAGAGATGGCCTTCTCCTCAGAAAGCCAAGCCCTCTTTAGGCACCTATGACCCTCTTCTCTCCTTTCTCCTTTCCTAGACAGTGTCCATCCTCATATTCCAGCCTCAACCTTTAATCTCTCCTTGTCTTTCCACAGTTAGGTCCCAATCAATGCAAATAATGAATCCTGTAAAATGATCACATTTGTTAAAATTTGCTCCATTTGAAGTTATAATTATGTAAAATATGGTAATTGGTTCTATCCTACTGAAAATATGCAACATGCACTAATTGAGGTGTAGTTTTA
Source organism: Notamacropus eugenii (assembly GCF_028372415.1). NCBI lineage: Eukaryota > Metazoa > Chordata > Mammalia > Diprotodontia > Macropodidae > Notamacropus > Notamacropus eugenii. Next base: position 269,545,674 of record NC_092875.1, read on the forward strand.
CTGGCTTCTAGCCTGCTGCTTGCAAGTACATCTCTCTCATCCTAAAAAATATAAAAAAACAAAACAAAAACCCAAGCAATCCCCCAAACCAAAAAAAAAAACCAACAAAAAAACCACTAGTCCCCTACTATTCCATCAAGCTGTCATCCTATATCTTTTCCACGTTTTCCTGGTCCAGGATATTGGTGGAATTTGGAAGGCTTGAGTTAATCCTCCCTAATCTCCCCTGCACTTCCCATACCCATTCCAGCAGCTGGGATTGTTTCAGCAAAAACGTTGTGGGGTAGATCTAGAAAAAGTTTGGGTTAACTTTGCCCCCAAATGGATTGGCGAGAGACCCAGCAGGGGGCCCTTTGGATGACGAGAGTATTGCTTTTAGGGTTTTAATGAGGAACTTCTGAAACCCCAGAGAATGTTCTTGTCAATTGCTTTTAATCTTTTTGCTGGTGGCTTTTATCTGTTTTGATTTAACTGAACTGTTTCTAACCACACTGGAAATTGTTCCTATAGCTTGATGTTACTTTTTAATAAAAGAACTATTTGTTTGAATCCTCAGGCCCTGAGTGATCTGTTGCAAACTGGATCTGAAAACTAGGCAGCCAAGCTTCTAAAAAAAGCTATTTATACCTGATGGTTCCATTTTATCTCCTTTCAGTTATTTCTTAACTTTGCAATCTGACTTTTTGGCTTTAGAAGTCAGATGAAATTGTTTTCCCCAATGAGACCAGTAACGTCTTTACTGATGAATATGATGGCCTTTCTCAATCCATATCCTTCTTGACCATCTTCGTCTGCATACTTTTTCCTTTCTGTTTTTTGGTTTTTTTTTTGATACTGTTCTCTCTTGGCTCTCTTCCTGTGTCTAAGACTATTCCTTCTCAGTCTCCTTTGCTGAATCAGCTTCAGTAGCTTGTATCCAAGTTGTTGGAGAATCACAAGGTTTGTCCTGGGCTACTTTCTCTCTGTTAACTTTTACTATCTAAATTCATTAGCTCACATTGGTTGAAGTATAATCTTTATGCCAATGACTCCCAGAGCTCTATGTCCTGCCCTAAGGTCTCTCCTAATCTCTAGAACTGCACACTGAGTTGCCTATTGGACATTTTGAACTGGATTTCTTACAGTCAAAATTAATATGTCCAGAATAGAACTTCTCTTTTCTCCCATCCTACTACTCTTCCAAATGTCTCTGTTTCTGTTTAGGAAAACATTACACTTCTAGTTATCCAGATCTACAACACCATTTTCATTCTCGATTCCTCACACTCATCCCATATTTTGTCAGTTGCTAAATCTCATAGTTTTGACTTCTATATCGTCTTTCATTTCTATCCCTTTTTCTCTACTCATCTTAGTGCAGGTTCTCATCATCTCTTCACTGGATCCCAACTGGTATCCTTGCCTCAAGTCTCTTTCTGCTTCAACCTATCTTCCACATGGCTGTCCAAGGATTATTTTAACTAAAATATGTTTGAATATGCTACTTCCTTACTCAGTAAACTCCAATGGCCCACTCTTTTATAATTAAATACAAACTCCTCTACTATTCCTCACACATGATACTCCTCTTTATATTTTCTTTCCCCACACCTTTTTTTTGGAGGCAATTGGTATTAAGTGACTTGCCCAGAGTCACACAGTTATTAAGTGTCAGAGGTCAGATTTCAAATCAGGGAGATGAGTCTTCTTAAGTGCAGTCTGGGGAACTCTATCTACTATGCCACCTAGCTGCCCAACATAGTAGACTTTCAATATATTCATGTAGATTGATTGGTTTCCTCATGTGAGGAAAGACATGAGGGGACAAAGTATTTTTATCTGTCTGGAAAATCATAGTTCCTTTTCAGCTGTCAAGATACTATTAGGAGACACCCTGTTTGCCAGAGCTAAGGTCTAGCAAACAAGCTGTGCCCTGAGCTTGGCATAACAACAATCCTTTGTGCTCACCCTCTGGATGAACACTGCTGCAACTAAATCATAGAACTGATAGCCCCTGAGCTCAGGTAAGCACCAATAGGCTCAAACATGAATCCTTGCTATGAACAGATGTTTTGTCACTAGACAGCCTTGCCTTAATGATGCTGCTTGGCTCACTACTGTTGCCACACTACACTATTTGATTCTTTGTCTAGTCACAAATATATAAATCAAAGTTTGGCCACACTGAAGTGGGTTCCCCCACTGAGGGGGGTGAGGGTAGAGGTAGTGGCACATATGTCTAGATCTCCATCTTGTTTGCAAGCTGTTTCCCTCACTTTGAAATTAATCTTCTGTTTGATTCTTGCCTCTCTCGCCTCTGCTTCTCTGTTCAACTCTCGCCATCCTCAGGGTAGAGTCCAGTTTGGTCTGGTTGACACACTCATGCTAAACATGAATAGTAGCGCCTTGGTTCCTGAGGCTTTAATTCAGAAAGCTATTCAACCTCCCTCTTCAAGGGCCTCCTCCCATCTCTTTTTCTCTTGTCCTATTCAAATTTTTTGGTTTCACACACCTAAGACATTTTTTAAGCAATTATACCTATTGAATTCACTTTATGAATTTCCAGAGTTTTGTTCATGCTGCTGACAAGTTATTAACAAAATAGTCTTTGTCATGTCAGGTTGCTGAGCATTTCCAGTGATTTATTTTGTGTAAACAAAAAACCCTCAAAATACAGCCAAATTTACTGTGCCAGATCTTGTGATTTTTAATAAGAATAATCTGAAGATCTGATTACAGATTAGTAATTGCTTATCACTAATTACTTAATAATTATTTTCCTCAGTCACCTTGGAATAAATATTGGCTTCTGCCATGGATGGTAGAAGAGTAGAATATAAATTCCTTGAGGGTAGAGATTATTTTATTTTCCTTTTTACATCTCCGGTGTATACCACAGAATCTTGCACATAGTAGGTACTTATTAATTGTCTGTTGAATTCAGTTGATGAAAGTACTACTGTAAAAGAACGAAGAAAAAATTAATAATGCAAAATAGAGTTCTATATATAGACACTTCAGACATTTTTCCTGATTAGTTCTATAGAATTTCAGGAGAATAATATGATAATGAATAATGATAAGACTTAGTATTTTATGTAGCACTTTATCTGGTAAAGCAATTTATAAATATATCACTTTATCCTCATAATAACTCTGAAAAGTAAGTGCTATTAGTATCCACATCTTATGGGTGAGGAAACTGAAGCAGGCAGAAATTAGGTGACTACAGTTAGTAAGTGTCTAAGGAAGGATTTGAACCCATTTTTTTCTGATTCCAGATTCAGCTTTCTCTATGCTGTACCACCTATCTGTCCAGAAGAATGAAGAGAAATAAGAAGTTATCTGTTTGTCATGTATGGACCTGTATCAAATCAGATCATTATTTAGGACAGTAAACTAATTTCACGCATCTTCATAAACAATAGTAAGTATATTCATGACCTTCATAATTTACAAAATGGCCCTGTATGGTGAAAAAAAGAATGGGAATATATCAGTCATAAAAACTGGTGGTGGAGGATTAAAGAAAAAGTTTCTTTAAATGATCTCTCTCAAGCATATACTTTCACCTTAAATAACTTACAGGACCTGGTGTTTCTGTGACATCAGTGAGTTATTCCTTCTCTATCTAGAACCTGTAGTAGTGGAATATCAGGAGAGGCACAGGAGCTCTATAACCTGTGTGTCTTCTCATTGATGCATGGGTTTACTTTGAGTATATTGTTTGTACTATGAACATTAACAGTCTATTAGCAAGGTTGTTGTTTAGTTTACTTTCATAATAAGTTGATGTATAGAAACTGATATTCAATAGGCTTGAACATAACTTCTCTAATATTTTCATGCTTCAATTTTTTATATTTTCTTGTCTTCATCTCCTTAATTAGGCCTTTTCCAGTATTCCAATGGAGCTGTGATCTCATCAGTGTGGGGTATTCCCTCCAATAGTACATATTGTATCATATATATGTATGCATACATATATATATACATACATATACATATATTTCACATAAATCATATAACCCAGTCCCTCCTTTTAGGAAACTGAGACCCAGAGAGGTTTAATGACTTGCCCAAGGCTTCAGAAGCAATAAACAACAGCATAGATTTGAACACATGTCCCTAAAATTCAGAAACTGTGCTATCATGGCTCCCTTAGGTACTTCCAGATGAGGACCAAGATCCTTCTTTCAGACCTGTAGGTTCTTGTTTTTTCTTCTACAAGCCAATACAAGCACCAACATCCATGTGAGAGTTACAAGATGTATCTTCCAAAGGAATTCAAGTTGATTGCTCTTGCAGTTCAGAGAAAAAACTCTGCCTCTGGTATTACTCCTTGTTGTTAACACTCTTGGGCTCTTTAAGTGTCCTAGAAAATTTAGCATCTCTGATTCATCAAGCTGTACGTGCCTGAGCTTGTGGAAAATCTTCTTGACTCTCTAGACTGGTCTTAGAATCAACTGGGCCTTTGCATACATTCATGAATTTCAGGAGTCTTAGTTGTAGGTTCCTGTTATCTGAGAGAACCCTATGAAAGGTTGGTTCTAATTATTAATAGAAAGATGATATAGATAACAGCACTGAGAGGTGGCAGTTATTCCAGGATGAGTTTGGTTTGAATATTTTTAAGAGTGACCTTGAAAGAAATTGCTATTGACTTGGCTTGGGGGTAGAAGGCCAGTGAGTAAAATCTTTTGCAAAGTAAAAAAGAAAAAATGTTGTTGACTTTACTATGGGAACTTAGGAGACCATAAGAAGCTACAGTTCAAAGAAAACTATTAACTATTACCATGCAAAAAAAATACTACTTAATGTTTCCTAAACTTAATTTTTATACTTAATACAAATTTTTTGTTTCTACTCAAGATAAGAGAATCTTCAAACGGGCCCATCCTTTTCTTGCAGTTTCCATAGATAATCAGTAATAATGGTAATGGCAATAATGGAAGTAACAATAATACAGGCCTGCTCCATCACTTAACTTACAGATAATCTAATTCCATACATTAGTAGCACCTCAGATTGTGAGAGGGATCACAGTAAGGAACTGAGCTTGTAGACAGTCTTCTTGACTTTCAAGATTGGTCTTAGAAGCAGCTAGGCCTTGGCACAGCAATCAGACTAAAACACTAGTTCAGAGGTGGGAAATCTGTGGCCTCAAGGCCACATGTGACACTTTAGGTCCTCAAGTGCAGTCCTTTGACTGAATCCAAACTTGAACAAATCCCCTTAAGAAAAGGATTTGTTCTGTGAAACTTGGGCTTGATCAAAAGGCCTCACCCAAGAATCTAGAAGGCCATATGTGGCCTCGAGGCCGCAGGTTCCCTACCCTTGCTCTAGTTTATGTTAGAAGGACCTAAAGAACAATTTAGAGAACTGGTCTTGGAGTCAGGAAGGATAGCACAGTCTCCCAAGGTTGTTGTGATGATAAAATGAGATGAATAAGGTGCTTTGAAAATTGTAAAGTGCTACCTAAATTATTAATATAACAATTATAATTAACGAGAACAGCAATAACTTCCCAGTGCTCCAGGAAATTCCGTAAGATGAAAGGTAAATGTCCTTGTGCATTGGTATAGGGAATTTCCTGATTCAGAATTCCTTATACCAATAAAATCATAGATCCAGTTTAAAAACAAATAGCACCTTACAGGGTTGTTGTGAGGATCCAATGAGATTACGTATATAAAACACCTTGTTAACACTTTGCAGCTAGGTAGCACAGCCGATCTGGTGCTGGGCCTCTAGTTAGAAACACTCATTTTCATGAGTTCAGATCTGGCCTCAGGCACTTACTAGCTGTGCAACCCTGGGCAAATCTGGCCTCTGACATTAGCTGGGTGACCCTGGGCAAGTCACTTAGTCCTGTTTGCCTTAGTTTCCTCATCTGTAAAATGAACTGGAGAAAGAAATGACAAACCACTCCCGTATCTTTGCTAAGAAAACTTTAAATGGGGTCAAGAAGAGTTAGACACAACTAAAGTGACTAAACAAAAATAACCTTAAGGAACTATAGAAATGTATTATTGTTACATAAATCACTTTATAAATTTTAAACCTCTTCCTATCAATTATTATTGTTAGAATGTTGGCAGTTAATATTGTTTTTCTATTGATTAGCTAAGAGGCTAAAATTGTTTAAGGACATATTATAAACGTGGAAATCACTAAGAATGATGGTTCAGGTTGGTTGGAAGATTATGCTATGTTCCTGCCCACTGAGAATGGTGGGAGGGTGTTCCAGAGATCAGTCTATAACAATGAGAAGAATCTGAACTGAGTTATATAATGGAATAGTTCTGAGAGACGTTAGTTCAGGAACATTTAAAATAAAATCTTTGGTATTTAAGTAGCATTAAAAAAATTGCTTGTTGCTCAGAATCTCTGAGATACCTTTCAACATTCAATGCTTAGAATTCTGGATTTGGAGTCAAAAGCTCTTGGGTTTAAATCCTAGTTACTTACTATATGTGTGACCTTGGGCAAGTCATTTTACTCCTATATGCCTCAGTTTCTTTATCTGTAAAACTAGGGATTTGGACTAAATGGTCTCTAAAGTCCCTTTCAGTTCTAGACTTATGATCCCATGGTCCTGTCTTGCCCTTTCATTTTTTTATCTTCCCTTTTCTATTCCAAAAAAATAGAAAGTGAAAGAAAGGAATAATTTCCTTATTTAAATGAAAGACATCTTCTCTTTTCCCTCTCCCAAAGACTTCTTTCTCTTTATTTACAGCTAATTCTTTTTATAAGAATCAAGTTATCCAGTTTCTAGATTGGTTCTAAAACTCATCTTGGCTTATTTAGTTTGCTGAAGCAAACAAATCTTAGGCCCAACCACTAGAAAATCTGGCATTGCAGTCTCAAATACCATAAGTACCACTGGGACCCACCCTTCTTTCTCTAAGAAAACTATTTCCAATAAGTCTTTACTTCATTTTATTTACATGAATATAGTCTTTGTGTCTCAACCTTTTGAGGCCTGCCCCACCTCTGTCTTGCAACACTGCTGCTCTATCCAGAGATTCCATCCAGATCATTCCACAGTGAAAAACAAAGATATATTGAGGTTCTAGTTTGTGGGAATTTACACAAGGTGCCAGAAGTTGCTCAGATTAAATAGACATCATCATGTTAAATAATGAAATTAGAAAAACAATTTGATTCGTATGGGCTTTCTTTTCAGATACAAAACGGTGTTTTGTATCCATTGTTTGTGCTTACAATATAATATATATGAATCATCTGCATTTGTGTCTTATCCTTCTTCCAGACTGGATAATCCATGAGGGAAGGTAACCTACCAAATAAATTTAGTATCTCCCTTGCCGCAGCCCAGTAAGTGACACAGTTGATTGGCTGTTGTCCTTCATTCTCGAAGAGGACCAAAGTGACATCACTATGATAAAGTCAAATTTCACTGTGTTTGACTGTGTCTAATCAGACCATTACAAACTTGGAATGCTCTACTACAGATTAGGCACAGATAGTCCATGTGAACATTTGGGATGGTTACTCCAAATCTGCACATCCTATATTTTCTTTGTGTTGTTTCAATTCTGCTTTGTTCATGGAGCACAGCATCTTTTCTGATGCCATGCTGAGCATAACCCTGTGCCAGGGTCTCCCATGTCCCACAATCAAATCCAAAGTTCTTGAGAGAGAGAGACCTTGAGAGTATCCTTGTATCACTTCTTCTGACCACCATGTGATCGCCTGCCCCATGCGAGTTCTCCTTAAAAGGATCTTTTTGGCAAGTGTACATTTTACATTCGAACAACGTGGCCAACTCATTGGAGTTGTGCTCTCTGAAGCATGTTTTGAATGCTTGGCAGTTTAATTTGGGCAAGGACTTAAGTGTCTGGTACCTTATCCTGCCAGCTGATCCTCAGAATCTTCCTAAGATAGTTCTCACTTACTAAATGTTGAATGACTGAATGAAGTACCTTGCTAGATATGGATTAATTGAGGATGCTCCTTTCCTTCTATGCATTATTGAATATCAAGAAGTCACCAGGTAGCAAAAATATTATAAAAGCCTATGAGTCCAAGAAATTGGTGACTTGAAAGACTCTGTTTTTTTAGAGTGATTTAAATCCTTAGGTGCTTTTTTAATAAATTTGACATTTTAAAACCTTAGACTTCTACATTTTCAAATTATGTTTTATGAAACTTGCTTACTTTTTCTTTTCTTACTATATCCCATTACCCTGATAACCTGTTCCTTCCCTATCCCCAAATGTCATTTTTCAGACAAACAAATTTGTCATACAATATACAAATACTAGTATTTGTTACACAAATATTAGATATGAGCTAATGGACAAGGGGCGGTTACAGAGTTCTCTTCTTCCCTACTAATTGTGGCTGAATGTTGTAGATTTCTGTAACAAAGTGCTTTCCTATGCACTTCACATTCATCCATGAAATAGTAATCATTTTACATTAGTTTGAAAAATATCATCTTTTAGGATGCTATAGACAGAATATGGCTAGGGAGTTTACCAGAAAGAAATGATCAGGAATAGTACTTGCTGATAATCATCCTTATTGGAGCAGAGACAGAAACAGAATTGGTTATGTATAAGTGAAAATCAAACTGTAATTTCAAGGCATTAATTTAGTTAACCAAATAGATGCATGCAATTAAAATGCAATATTGTTGTGATTATAATGCAATCAGCAAATTATTAAATTGCAATCAAAATGTAAACAAGTCTTATGTGTGTGCCAGAAGTCTTCTCATCTCATTATTTTAGCTAAACCTATAAGCTAGTATTTGGTAAACAGAATCTTCCACATTTCTCAGCTGTCTCATTCAAAATTTGGTCTGCCTTTTCAACATTAGCCACAACCAATATTTTTAGTTGAATGAAAATACTAAAAAAGGCTGTAATTTCTCTTTACAAATGAAATTAAAATCATACAAATAGGAAGCTTGATGATAACAGGATATACAAAGCTTTGATTTGAGAAAAATGAAAATTCATTTTAAATTTAAATATCTCATTCCCATTCATTCAAGGACCTTAAAGAAAAGCAACATATTACTAACAGCTTACTATTTTCACTGTCTGTATTGTATAATCAAAATAAAAAACCATAATACTGTATATGTATATGTATAGATAAATTATTCTAAATTTTTTTAAAAGTCAAAGCTTCTTACAAATATATGCTTGTTTTTGTTTCTTTCTTGATGAGGCAGTTGAAGTTAAAATGACATGCCCAGGGTCACATAGCTAGCAAGTGTCAAATGTTTTGAGGGCTGCTTTCAAAGGGAAAAAAAGATCATTATATTTTGACTTCTCATCTTATACAATAAATTCATGGCATTGTGGAAAAAAAATCCTAGTTTTTTCAGAAGTCAGAGTCAGCATATCTGGCTTTCATCCTTGGCTATATAGTTTGCTATTCATAAGTGTTTGGTGAATGGAACAGAGGTCAGTATACATTACAATAAAATATATATCACAATAAATGTCCTCAAAAAAACAAACAAACCTCAAACTTTAGCCCCAGGTTAAACAAATGTGATGAGTTTTGAAAACCTAGCTCATCTACAATCTACAGAGAGAGTTGGTTATCTGGTTGTTGGACCAAAGTGACATCACTGTGTTGGAATCAAGTTATGGTGTGTTTGATTGTGGCTGATCAGATCAACATGAGCTATGAGTGCTCTACTACAGGTCAGGTACAAATAGTCCATATGAACATTTGGGATGGAGAGGTCTCTAAATTTGTGCATCTCATGTTTCTTTTGAGCTACTACAATTCTGCTTTGCTCAGAGAGCACAGAGCCTTCTTTGATCTGGGCATTCCATGCTAGGCAGTCCTTTGCCAGAATCTCCCATGAGACAATTCCATAGTTTTTCAGAGAAGAGAGAAGTATAGAATAATGAAAAGAACAATGGAGTTCAAGTAATCACAAAACCATAGAATATCAGAGATAGAAGGTGTTGTGGTTTGGGGTGCTAGGAATCCCCAAATGCAAGGGTACAGGGTGGGGGTCTGGCTCAAAAGAATTTGACCATTTAAGCCTTCTTTCAGTTCAAATAGTGAGTTTATTATGACACCAATTGTGTGGGCAAGATTCCTAGAGGGTCTGTGCTATTTGTGCAGCCAATACAAGCAGGCCAGATTTTAAGAATCTGAGCATTTGATGAGGATAAGATTGATATTTGTAATGTTAATGAGATTTATGTTACTGGGAGTTGAAAAGATCTTCCCTGCCCATTAATAGGTCCCTAGGTGGAGCCGATTAAAGAAAGCTTGATTAGTGGAGGATCCTTTTGTAGGAAGGCCCACACTGTTTGTAATTTCTAATGAGGCACTTAGTCATGAGGGTCATGCCATCTGACTCTGAAAAGAGTATATATACTCTGAGGTAAAGTTTTGCTTTGGGGGCTTATTCTTTGGAAGAAAGCTTATGTGCCAGAGGAGACTCTGGGCAGCCATTAAGGAGCAACCAGTCCCCCCTTCCCCTTTCAAAATCCAGATATTGACACTTCTCTCTCTGGTAACTATGTATGTATGTAATGGTCAGATAGTTGAATCTGTCTGTTGATCTGTGACGTATGTATTGCTTATGGTCAGACAATTAGAAGCCCTGTCTTTGAGTCTTTATTTTTCTGTTTGTATTTTCTCTGTTAGTATACGTGATTAAAGAAGATTGTTCAACCCTCAAAAATTACTTTCCTTTTAGAAAAGCAGATCTAAGAAGCCGTGCCAGCCGGCCATCCTGGATGTGTCAGAGTTGCCGTTGGTTGTTGTGTTTGTTCTTTGTTTTTGAAGAAGACCATAACATCAGAGAAATGATGACATGACTTACACTTGACTTTGTTTTAAGTGAGGGAGGGCTGTGCAAGGTCACCAATCTCATTTTCTCCTCCTGAGCCATCTGGGTCCATTGACCAGATATTTATCAGGATATGTGTCAGGGTGCTTGCTGCTACAATATTTTATACAGAAAGTCTGTGGAAAGATCTGGATGGGAGTAAGGAGTGGCAAGTAGCCTGAGGTGGGCCAGGTGCAGACAATTGAGGGAGTTAAGTGGCCAGAGACCCACAGTGAAAAGGCAGTTAAAAGGATTATTGACTGAAATGGGACTGGTGCCTCAAGGGAATGCCAGGGATCTGACTTCCTAAAATTTGTGGGATAGTTCTAGGATTGAGGGTCTTTACTTTTTGAGGGTCCATCAGCCCCATCAGAAGGGACCTTTGACTAACTCATACTCAAAAAAAAACCCCTTCCTATAATGTAACTGACAAGTGGTTACTCAGCCCCTGCCTGAAGGCCTTCAATGAGAAGTAAGGCATCAAGTCTTATGGCAGCCCATTACACTTTTGGACAACTATAATTATTAGGGATTCTTTCCTTCTGAAATCAAGCCTAAATTTGCAACTTCCATACATTGCAACATTTGGAATGCAAAGGTCTAGGTTCAAATTTTGGCTCTGCTACCTATATATTTACTCTTCTGTCTTACTTTTTGCTAGCCTTTCACCACCAGCAATTCTCAAGAAGATCCCCTCCCAGGGGCGGAGCCAAGATGGCAGAGCAGAGAGATGCACATACACATAGCTCCGAACCCACAACCCACAGATCGGCTACAGGGGAGCAACTCACGGTGAATTCTGCACCCAGAGGAACATTGGAGCGAGGGAGATTTCTGTTCCGGAGAGACCTGAAAACCTCTCGCGGGGGGTCCTTCGTGCTGCGGACTGGGCGCCGGGACTGGGAGCAGAGGGCAGCCCTGCAGCGGCCGCGGCACTGAGAGGAAAAGATCCGAGCGGGCTTCAGGGACGGGATCTCCAGCGGCCGCGCGGGTCCCTCCACCCACAGAGGGACCCGCAAACCTCTCGCAAAAGGTCCGTCGCGCTGCAGACGCGGAGCCCAGCCCAGCCGAGACCTGCTGCGTCCACAGCACCAAGAGAAACAGACCCGAGCAGGCTTCAGGGATGGGATCTCCAGCGGCCGCACAAGTCCCTCCTCCCACAGGTGACGGAGGTCGGTGAGAGAGTCTCTTTGGCGGGTCGAGAGGGGAGTGGGGTGCCCCCATGATTCGGGCCCCCCCCGGGAGGTAGAAGCTGAGAGGCGGCTGCAGACAGGGGCTCCCCAAGTGGGCGGGAGCCTGGATCCATTGTGGAAGGTCTGTGCATAAACCCCCTGAGGGAACTGAGCCTGAGAGGCGTCCCTGCCCCAACCTGACCACCTGAACTTAATTCTCACACTGAACAGCAGCCCTGCCCCTGCCAAAAGCCCTAAGGCTGGAAGCAGCATTTGAATCTCAGTCCCCAAACGCTGGCTGGGAGGACCAGGAGACGAGGTGGGTGTGAGGAGAATATTCAGAGGTCAAGTCACTGGCTGGGGAAAATGCCCAGAAAAGGGAAAAGAAATAAGACTATTGAAGGCTACTTTCTTGGAGAACAGACATTTCCTCCCTTCCTTTCTGATGAGGAAGAACAATGCTTACCATCAGGCAAAGACATAGAAATCAAGGCTTCTGTGTCCCAGCCCACCCAATGGGCTCAGGCCATGGAAGAGCTCAAAAAGAATTTTGAAAATCAAGTTAGAGAGGTGGAGGAAAAACTGGGAAGAAAAATGAGAGAGATGAAAGAAAAGCATGAAAAGCAGATCAGCTCCCTGCTAAAGGAGACCCAAAAAAATGTTGAAGAAATTAACACCTTGAAAACTAGCCTAACTCAATTGGCAAAAGAGGTTCAAAAAGCCAATGAGGAGAAGAATGCTTTCAAAAGCAGAATTAGCCAAATGGAAAAGGAGATTCAAAAGCTCACTGAAGAAAATAGTTCTTTCAAAACTAGAATGGCACAGATGGACACTAAGGACTTTGTGAGAAAGCAAGATATCACAGAACATAGCGAGAAGATTGGAAAAATGGAAGATAATGTGAAATATCTCATTGGAAAAACAACTGACCTGGAAAATAGATTCAGGAGAGACAATGTAAAAATTTTGGGACTACCTGAAAACCATGATCAAAAGAAGAGCCTAGACATCATCTTTCATGAAATTATCAAGGAAAACTGCCCTGAGATTCTAGAACCAGAGGGCAAAATAAATATTCAAGGAATCCGCAGAACACCGCATGAAAAAGATCCAAAAGGAGAAACTCCTAGGAACATTGTGGCCAAATTCCAGAATTCCCAGGTGAAGGAGAAAATATTGCAAGCAGCTAGAAAGAAACAATTCAAGTATTGTGGAAATACAATCAGGATAACACAAGATCTAGCACCCTCTACATTAAGGGATCGAAGGGCATGGAATAGGATATTCCAGAAGTCAAAGGAACTAGGACTAAAACCAAGAATCACCTACCCAGCAAAACTGAGTATAATACTTCAGGAGAAAAAATGGTCTTTCAATGAAATAGAGGATTTTCAAGCATTCTTGATGAAAAGACCAGAGCTGAAAAGAAAATTTGACTTTCAAACACAAGAATGAAGAGAACCATGGAAAGGTGAACAGAAAAGAGAAGTCATAAGGGACTTATTAAAGTTGAACTGTTTACATTCCTACATGGAAAGACAATATTCGTAACTCTTGAAACATTTCAGTATCTGGGTACTGGGTGGGAGTACACACACACACATGCACACACGTACACATACATAGAGACAGAGTGCACAGAGTGAATTGAAGAGGATGGGATCATATATTAAAAAAAAAATGAAATCAAGCAGTGAGAGAGAAATATATTGGGAGGAGAAAGGGAGAAATTGAATGGGGCAAATTATCTCTCATAAAAGAGGCAAGCAAAAGACTCATTAGTGGAGGGATAAAGAGGGGAGGTGAGAGAAAAACATGAGGTCTACTCTCATCACATTCCACTAAAGGAAAGAATAAAATGCACACTCATTTTGATAGGAAAACCTATCTCACAATACAGGAGAGGGGGGGACAAGGGCACAAGCAGGGTGGGGGGGAGGATAGAGGGGAGGGCATGGGGAGGAGAATGCAATCCGAGGTCGGCACTCATGGGGAGGGAAAGGATCATCAGAGAATAGAAGTAATGGGGGACAGGATAGGATGGAGGGAAATATAGTTAGTCCTATACAACACAACTATTATGGAAATCATTTGCAAAACTACACAGATTTGGCCTATATTGAATTGCTTGCTTTCCAAAGGGAAGGGGTGGAGAGGGAGGGAGGTAAAGAAGTTGGAACTCAAAGTGTTAGGATCAACTGTAATGTTCTTAACACTAGGAAATAAGAAATACAGGTTAAGGGGTAAAGAAAGCTATCTGACCCTACAGGACAAAAGAGAAGATGGAGACAAGGGCAGAGAGGGATGATAGAAGAGAGAGCAGATGGATCACAGGGGCAATTAGAATGCTTGGGACTGGGGGGGAGGGGATAAAAGGGGAGAAAATTTGTAACCCAAAATATTGTGAAAATAAATGTTAAAAGTTAAATAAAAAAAAAAAAGAAGACCCCCTCCCCTTTTCCATCTTCTAAGAGAAAATTCAATTCCATAAACGCTTGTTGTTCAGTCATTCAGTCTTATTTATTTGACTCTTTGTGAACTCATGTACCACACTGTGTGTTCATGGGGTTTTCTTTGTAAATATACTGGAGTGGGTTTGCCATTTCCTTTTCCAATAGATAAGTCAAACAAAGGTTAAGTGACTTGCCCAAAGTCCCACAGCTAGTAAGTGTCTGAGGCCAGATTTGAATTCTAAGTGACTCCAGCCCCAGAGCTCTATCCTCTGAGCCATCCAGTTGCCCCCATAAACACTAGGCACCTATAAATCATGTGAGAAATTGTGCTGATCTTGGAGATACAAAGACAAAAAAAGACAAAAAGAGACAGTTCTTGCTCATAAGGATTAGGGACTGCTTTTATAATTGGGGAATGTGAATGAATCATATCAACTAGAACTGTGCTTTAGCAAACAAAAAAAAATGACTGACTGAATGAATGGGTGTACAAATAGATAAATAAGTGAATGACATAATATGTATATGTGTATGTACATTTTTTGGAGGGGCAGGGAGTGGATAGATCATTGGTTTTTACTGGTATAAGGGAATTCCTAGTGAGAGAACTTGCTTGGACAGTATAGAATGACTCTTTCTCAGAATCTTCAAGTTTTAAAGTTTTGACTGAGACCCTGAGACATGAAGTGACTTGCTGCTGGTCTCACAGACACTAGGTCAGAGATAGGACTTGTGTGTCTCTAGAAATGCTATGATTATTCCTGTTGGAGTACCACCTTTAAAAGCATTGTATTCAGCATGTGTGGAATAAAAAGACCCTTACTCAAAATCTTAAATAAATGAAGAGGCTTCTCAATAAGAACAGAAAGAAAAAAATTTATGACTATTCTTGAGAAAGTGACATCCTTCCACCAGGTTGAGGAAGCTGGTGGAGGGAGGCAACTTACAGAAATTAAAGCACAGTTTTATACCCTAAAGCAGAGAATCCCACCTCCCCACTATCCCACCTCTCCATTGGCTGGGAGGCAGGCTCACAATCTAAGTGCGAAATACTAGGCAAACTTGGGAAATCTTCACCTATCCCAACACAATTACCTCATCTAATATCTAACTTAACTGCTGATGTGGCTTTAGAAAAGAGGGGAAGGGGAGACTCAGGAACTGGTAGCCTTGATATGGCAACAGTACAACAAACAAAGGGGAGATTTGAGTAACTTCCAAGTTTCGCTTACAGCCCACAGCACTTTCTCAAAGAAAGCTGGTAGCTGGTGGAGGGGTGGTGGACCAACTGACCGTCCACAAGCCCTGGATACCTGAAACTCAGGTATCCAAGGAGAGAGGCCTTATGGTAGAGAAATTTTATTTAGAAAATCCAATATTCCCCATATTTTTATTATGAAAAGTCTTCACAATCTCCTCATCTCATTCAAGCATAAGCCACAGACTCAACACATTCAACATATTCCACTCATTCAACACACACAGCACATGCACGACATACAAGACTTCCACAATGTATCAGTCCATTCACTAATCTACCCCACACCCCTTGTTCCTATGCCATTCTCAAGAAGTGGATTCAGCTCCTTTTGGGAATATAAAGCTAGTTTGATGATACTCTGGTTAGGCATCTGTCCTTCTTATTAGTTTGGTGAGACTGGTTCTGGTAAAACAACACAGATCCCTCGGCACTATGTTGAGCTCATGTGCTCCTTACCAGCACCCAAAAGAGGAGTGGCTTGCACAAAGCCCATGAGAGTTGCTGCAGTGAGTGTAGCTCAGAGAATTGCTGATGAAATGGATATGATGTTGGGCCAGGAAGTTGGGTACTCCATTCATTTTGAAGATTTCCATGGACTGCAAAAACTATCCTCAATTAAATGACAGATGGAATGTTACTTCAAGAAGCTATGAATGATCCCCTTCTAGAGAGCTATGGTGTTATAATCCTTGATGAAGCTCATGAAAGGACTTTGGCCACATGTTCTCACGGGAGTTCTGAAAGAAGCTGTGAGGCAAAGATCAGATTTAAAGGTTATCATTATGAGGGCTGCTTTGGATGAGGGGAAATTTAAGATTTACTTAGATAATTGTCCCCTGGCTGTATGCCCTGTTGAGATTTTTTACACTCCAGAACCAGAGAGAGATTACCTCAAAGCAGCAATTTGAACTGTGACACAAATTCACGTGTGTGAAGAGTAAGGAGATCTTTTCCTTACTGGTGATAATATTTAATATAAAATTTTGGAATAATCTCTTTGTTCTCTCTGAAGTAAACTCAGAGAGTGCCTCTTCCTATGTCAGCAAAAGCCAGCCAAGGCCGACTCTACACTCCTTAAGGAGACCTTTAACCTAAGACACTATATCTTGAATAATGAGACTTTCCTTTGAATCTTATTATCTGTAGACATATACTATGTTATGGCATATTAATGGTAAAGAAAATATAGACATCTTAGGTCATAATTTCTATTGAACATTGTTTACCCTTTCCTATGTCAATTATCTGTTTAGGGGAGGAAGCCTGCCACTTACTAGTGGTGGGGTTTCTTTCCTTATCACCAAGACATATGCTTACCCAGCCTGAAATCCCAAGGCCTGACTAACATTGCTTTGTTAATTGTCCTGTCTTACTGAATTTATGATTTGCTTAATTAGGAGAGTTTCTTTTTCATGGCAAAATGTACTTAAGACAGATGATTTCTGTACTAGGTAGTCAGAGTCACCTCTGACTCCATAGCGCTAGGTAACTGTTTTCTTTATAGGGAATTGATCAATTAATTAATTAAATCATAAAATGTGTGCATTTAGCCTGTTGCCTTTTCTATAACCAAGTTTTCAGGTCAACACTGGGCAAGAGGAAACTGATAAAGCCTATAAGAGAATAAAGTGGGAAGATAGTGATTTAGATCCAGAAGTTGGTGATATTAAAATCATTCCTCTATATTCCATACTTCTGCCTCAAGGGCCTCCAAAAAACAAATTGCAGCAGTAGGTTGAAAAGTCTACCAATACTGCAGAAACATCACTAACAATAGATGGTGTAGTGTTTGTCATTGACCCTGGATTTGCAAAACAAAAGTATATAATCCTCTAATCATAGTGGAGTCTCTTTCGGTGACAGCAGTCAGCAAAGCTTCTGCCCAGCAAAGAGCTGGTGAAGCTGGTTGTACCAGGCCTGATTTATGCAGAGAAAGCCTATAAAACTGAAATGTAGGACAACACTTAGCCTGAAAGTTTGGGGTCTAATTTGGGTTCAGTGGTGTTATGGTTGAGGAAACTTGGTATAGGTGACTTCGTACACTTTGATTTTATGGATTCACCAACTCCTGAAACTCTGATGAGAGAACTTTTGAATTATGTAGTTGCTTTAAATGGCTGTGGAGATTTGACTGAATTGGAATCCATGATGGTAGAATTTCCATTAGATCCACAGCTTGCTAAAATGCTTTTTGTAAGTTGTGACTACAACTGTTCTAATGAGGTCCCATCTATTACTGCCATGTTGTTAGGTAATAGAGGGAAAAAGCCACCCCCATCTTTTCCCTCTCTTCTTTGGCTCCCCTCCCCATTTCTTGCCTTTCCTCAAAAAAGTCCAGTTTGGGTGGACCTCACATAGTTTTTTTCTAACATTATAGCTTGATGTATATTCTCAAAAAAGAACAAGTACCTTGAATATGAAAATAATTATTTAAATCAAAGAATAAAATCTTCACAAAATTTGTAGAAAGCAAAATAATTTATTGTATAATATAACAAAAATAATCAACTCTGACATACTGGTAAAACTTAGATTGCCAAATAGTAAAGAAAAGAATACTGGTACCTCACTATAACAGTAACTGCTATAACGCCATAATTCAGAATTTTTAACAAGGCGCATTATATAGAGACTTACCTCCCTAGGTTTATTATTAGTTCCAGAAGGATCTTGTTTTGAACACTGTTATAGCCTCTTCATTGTGATGTCAGTGAAAAGAACATCAATTAAAAACTGCCACTGTGAAAGAAAAAAAATAATAATGATTAAAATAACTTTACCCCATATCGAACTCTTTGCCATGCTAGCTGTTGTTTATACATTTGGAATACTTAAAAAGCCTGAAATGTCTGGGTAGTATGTGGGTAAAGGGAAGGGATTAACTATTTTTGTTTGCCTCTTTTGAATAATGTATTAGTTAAACATAGGTGATAGGGATCATAGACTAACAAGAACCACTTCTAGGCCCCATTAAGTAGATGTTGGGTAACAAGGGAAGCCTGAATTAGGATTGATGAGCTGAATTCTCCACCTTTTCTAGTAGCAGCACTAGCCTCTTGTTTTGGAAATGTTATGCACAATTACCTATTCCTTGAAGCCAGCAGGAGACACTCAAAATATCTGGAGCCTTGTCAGTCTTGTTGCACTGGTTCCTCTTCAATCTCTCCTTCCTCCCCCTTTCTTCCTTAATATCTAAACACTATGGGGCAACATTGTGTGTCAATTGTCTAGTTTGTTTTGAAGTTACATAGCTTAAGATGGAGATGAATCGTTGAAAAAGTGATGCATACATAAATATTTCTTCAAATTTTGGATTATGCACAAGGTATTTAAACCTGTCATAATAGAGGCCACTTACTAGCTTTGACAATATTAAATTTTATGTTCCAAGACATAGTAGTATGCCTTACATATGTCCATCTTGATGTTATCTCAATGTATATGTCCCCCATTTTAGAAAATTAAAAACTTTGGAAGAGAACTATGTTTAATTTGCTTTCTAATTTGTTTTAATTTGCACTTCAGAGAATGGTATTAAACAGTTTGTTGAAAAAGGTATGGGAGGCCTTATGAAGTGCTTTATAATTCAAATCATTCAATAGATATTTATCAAATGCACTTAATGTGCATTTGACTAATGTAATTTTGACCTTAGGGAAGCCTTCATGGTCCTGTATAGATGTGTATAAAAACATAGAATGTGTAAAAGGAAGTAATTTGAAACAAGGATGGAAAAATATATTGGAGTCAGATTGGGGAGTGGAGCATGAACTTTAAAAACCAGACTTATAAGTATGTAGTCTATCCTAGAAGCAATTGGGAGATACCAAAAATTTTTCAGCAAGAAAGTCATGCAGATTATTTTAGTTGGTATGTGAAAGCCAAATTAAAGTAGGGCAAGACAAGGAGCAAGGAAACAAATGATGAGGAAATGTCTCTATAATAGTTTAGGTGGTAGATGATGAATACCTGAACTAGGATGGTGGCTATGAGAATGGAAAGAAGGAGACAGATAAAGCATACTGTAGAAATAGAATAGATAAGACTTGGTAACCAAGAGCATATGAAGGGCAAGGGAGGATTGAAAAGTAGAGCAATATTTTGAAGCTGGTTATGTGAATAACTAGAAGGATGCTGATGTCCTCAACATAAAATGGAAAGTTTGGTGGAGGAGCAGGTTTAGGGAGAAAGATGATCAGTTCTGTTTTGGACATATGGAGTTTGAGATGCCAATGGTGTATCCAAGTAGATAAGCCCAATAGGCAGTTAGTGTTGCAGAACTGAAGACACAATATATCCAGGAGTGTGCTGGTAAATGTTTAATAACTGAGTCGCTGAAAACAATGTACACAAATTACACCTTTAAGGTTAATCTGCATTAATAAAATTTTCTCTATCACTTTCTTAAACCCCAATAATCAATAAAATAATAAGTCATGCTCTGGTATATAGTTTTTGCTGATTTCTGAGGTATAAATGCTCATATTGAAAATTTATGACAACAATATGGCACATTAGAGCAGTGGGTATGGAATCAAGATGATGTGAATGTCTGAGGTGGGATTTAGGCTCATATCTTACTGATTACAATTTCACTCTTTTATTAATGACATTACTTTGCTTTCATAGAATGAGAATACTGAGGGCCAAAAGGGTCACACTGGTAGTAAATGGCAGAGCAGAATTTGAATTCAGGTTCTTTGATTGTATATTTTGAACTCTTTGTTAAAATCCTTGTCTTTTGAGAAAAAGTCACATCATAAACAAATAAAAGGAGCAAGGGAAAAATATCTTTCAGAATTATAGGTAGAGGAAAAGTTCATGACTAAACAAATGATAGAGAAGATCAAACAAGATAAAATAGTTTTGATTAAAAAAGTAGAAAGTTTTAAAACAAAAGTAATGTAGCAAAAATTAGAAGTGAAACTAGTATTGGAAAATATCTTTGCAGCAAGATATAGGTCTCAATCTAAGACATATATAGAACTGGTTCAAATTTATAAGACTATTCTTTGATATATAAATGGTCAAAGATCAGGAGCCAGCAGTTCCAAGCTATCAATAACTGCATGACAATATGTTGTAAATTACTAGTAATTAGAGAAATGCAAATTAAAGCAACTTTGAGGTTTAACTTCATACCTATCAGATTGGCAAAGATGACAAATTGGGACATTGACAAATGTTGGAGAGGCTGTGGAAAAACAGGTACACTGATGAATTATTGATGGAGTTGTGAAATGGTCCAGTCATTCTGGAATGGAATTAGGAACTATGCCCAGAAAATTTTCAAACTGTGCATACTACTCTTTGACTGAGCTATCCTACTATTAAGAAATCAAAGAAAGAAAAAAAACCAAAAAAGAAAGAAAGATCTATATGTACAAAGTTTTATAGTAGCTCTTTTCATGGTAGCCCCAAACTGGAAACTAAGGAATTGTTCTTCTATTAGAGAATGGCTAAACAAATTGTGGTATATGAATGCAACAGAATGTTAATGTGCCATAAGAAATAATGAACTGAACAATTTCAGAGGAATCTTTATGAATTGCTGCAGAGAAAACTGAGTAGAACTAGGAGAACAATGTATAAAATGATAATATTATAGAGAAAGACTTTTTAAGGGACTTTAGATCTCCAGTCAATGCAATGATAAACCATAAGGATGAAGATGGCACTTGCTTCTTGACAGTGAGATGATGAACTTAAAGTGAAGAAAGAGACATGTATTTTCAGACATGGCCAATGAGGGAATTTGTTTAACTAGATCATGTACATATGTAGCGAAGGATTTTTTTGGGTTGGTTCTTTTTTAATTTGGGGAGAGTGAGAAGGACAGATCAATAAAAATACTTGTCACTTGAAAGTTTGGAAATAAAATAAAAAGTGAGTAGACTGGAGGGAAGTACATAATCAGCAATAGTTACTGTGTATATGAATTGAATGGATCCACCTATAAAAATGGGAGAGGCTAGCAAAATGAATTAAAAAGTAGAATCCAGGCGGTAGAGACAAGATGGTGGAATGAAAGGAAGCAGTAGAGCTGAGTTCCTCTTCACAAACTTCTCTAAACAGATCTGGACTGAATCATCAGAAGCATCAGACTGAATCCTGATGGAGAAATTAAAAAAAAAAAAAGTCAGAGTGAGTCATTTGTTCAGCCCAGCTCAGCATGGGGAGACAAACAAAGACATGTGGACACTGGGGACCAGTCAGGTGAGTAACATGCTGAGAGCTGAAGCACCTAATGAGAGACTGTGTAGCAGGGGAAGAGGAAGTCCCAGAGCAGAGCTTGGACATCCTCAGACTCATACTGGCCATTGGGATGGGGAAGGTGCAAACCAGCAGTTGTATCACTTACTACACACTTCTGGGTCACAGATCTAGGGTGGAATGAGAAGGGAACCTCCACAGGGGAATGACTTTCCTGGTAGGGAGATCCTCCTGAATTCAGAATGGAGAAAGGAGGAAATTCAGAAGCCAAAAGTAGCACCAGCAGCAATGTGGCTCAGACCTCGGGGACAAAGCAGGGTCTAAGTTCCAACATCTAGCCTAGCCTGCAGAAGAATAACCAGGTTAGAAAGGGAGCCTATAATTCTGATTCTGAGCCAACAGTTTCCCAGAGGCTAAAAAGGGTAGAATCTAGCAGCAATCTAATCTTCCTCTCACTCATATGAAAGTCAGAGTCAATTCATATTTGTTAAGCAGGCAATGTGCTAATTGCTAGGGATACAAAGAGAGCCGTGACAGTCCCCGCCTTCATGTGGCTCACTCTAATGGAAGAAGATAATAGCTAAATAAAACTACAGATTTCAGATGAGGGGTAGGAGTGGTGTGCAGCAATTAGACTTTGCTCTGGATCACACCACTTTGGAATCACAGAAAGGGCACAGATCCCCAACCTGTTCCTGAGATCCTACAATAAGGCAACAATTAGCAGACACTTCTTCCAGAAGTGCCAGTGAGCCCAGTCCTAACATCAAGTCCCAAGTCAGGAAGCTAGAAGACTAGGCAAACAAAAAAAGAACCCCACTATAATGAGGTATTATAGTTGCGGAGACACTCGATACAAATCAGAAGAAGAGAATGTGTCCATAATAGCTATAAGCAAAACCTCAGAGAAAAGCATAGTTTGGGCATAAGTTCAACTAGGATTCCTGGAAGAGATAAAGCAAAAGTTTTGTTTTTTTTAAAGTTAAAAATGTTTTTATAAATATAATGAGAGCATTTGAGGAAAAAAAATTGAAAAAGAAATGAGAGCTCTGCAAGATAGAATGGGAAAAAGAATTAACAGCTTGGCACAAGAGTTACAAACTCTAAGCACAAAAATATTATGGCTTTTTTTGACATGGCATAGAATGGGAATCTAAGGGAGTACCCATCAATTGGGGAATGGATGAACAATATACTGTACATAAATGTGATTGAACACTACTATACTGAACTCTTATCAACATGATGATCAACTGATTTTATAGGACTGATGATGAAAAATGCTACCAATCTCCTGATAGAGAGGTGAAGGACTCAGAATACAAAATGAGATAAATATTTTTTTAGATCATGGCAATGTGGAAATCTCTTATGTTTGACTCTATGTGTTTGTAATGGAAGAGTTGGGTGGGAGGGTGAAAAGGTGGATCTTGGCTGATTAAAGCAAAATACATATATATATATTTGTACAGATATGTATGTACACACATTTATACACATATATGTGTTCATTATATATTCTATAAAGAACATGTATGTGATACAGCCTAGTAGCATGGCATTCGTTTGTTCTGATATTAAACTCTCCTGTCATAAAATTACATAATTTTTGACTTGGAAAGGAACTTATTAATCTCTAAACTATTATATTACACTTACATTACAGAAAGGGGAAATTGTAGCCTAGAAAAAATAAATTATTTGCTTAAGGTCACAAATCAATAGCAAGATACAGGAGAAAAAGATTCTAGTTAGGGGTCCAAAGACCTGGATTTGAATTTTTTTCTGTTAGTTATTAGCTGTATGACTTTGGGCATGTTACTTATACCTTCTTTTACCTTCAGTTGCCTCATGTGTACAAGAAGGATAATAAAGCATGCCTTGTCTATTTTATTGAGTTGTTGTGAGCACGATATGAGGAAAAGTGCATGAAAACAGACGTAAGTAAAATAGGAGTTCCTCCTTCTACCCCTAGCAGCAGCCTGAACTCTTCCTTGTTCCTTCTCTTGTTGCCAACATTAGTCATAAATTAACCCAGACTTTTAACCCTTTTTGTTATTAATCTTTGCATTTATTAAAAGCTTCAATGTATCCCAAGCTTTAGCTGTCCTGACTCAAGAACCAAGCTACTCCTTGCATTTCTCCTTAGCTACCTGCCCCTGTTTCTGTCTTTTGTGAAGATTCAAATACATTTATAACGTCATTGATGTGAATGTTTCTTGCAATTTCAACCTATCCATGTCTGCACATACCATGTGAATCTTATCCATGTCCTCCCACAAGTTTGCTACATGGGTTTGACTCGACATGGGTGCCAATCTTCTGAGGATGCCATTGGAGTGAATGAGATATACAGGGTGATCTTTCACTCTCACCATATTACCGAACCCTTTTTTTTCTGTGTATACATGTCTTTGATAATACACTTTACTACAGTTCTTCTTTGTTGTTTCTTATTTATTATATGTTGTAGCCTACATACATGTACCATGTGTCTCTCCGTTGCCCTTTGAGTAACACTCATTTATAAGCCTTTGGAGACTGTAGTATTCTATGATTCATAGCCATACAACAATATAAATAGAATATTGGCCTTAAAAAAGATGATTCTTTGTTTGTAGAAGTTTGGGGCTGTTAAAGTAGCTTTGTAATTTACCAAAGACAATAAAATCCATTCTGTTTCTGTTTAATTCTGGACCCAACTCATAGACTATTTGTGCTGTCACCCCAGGATGCATATATATATGTGTGTGTGTGTGTGTGTGTGTGTGTATACATACATATATACATACATGCATGCATATGCATGTATCTGTGAGGTGGGGGGATTCTCTGTGTTGTTCTTTTAACTGCATATCATAGTCTAGATAGTATGAATTCTTCATCCATTTGATTTTTCCCGTTTGGATGTTTAAGCCAATCTCTTCTTAGTGATTATGAATCTCTTCATGAGTCTCCATGATGTGCTAGAAATTAGTATATGTCTTTTAAAAGTCAGAGTTCTTCAGTAAATTTCCTGTATAACTGTGCCAGCTTCTTTACACACCTCTGTCTTTTCTTTCTTATTCAAATCATTTGCATTTGTGCTAATCAGAATTTCATTCCTGAGCCAGCTTTCTTTATGTAATTTCAGGCTATGGCATCCTGCCTGTCCTTTCTCTGAACTCTTTGCAATCAAATCTTCCAAATTTTGGAGCAGACACACAATGTCTGCTGCCCTGCCTATTCTTTCACAGTAAATAAAATGGTACAGCTAAATTCTCTCCAAATTCTTGCTATCTCCATTTTACTTACCACTTTTTCCTTATTGGTCAGAATCAGGGCCAGAATAGCAATCCCTCCAGTCTTTTGACCCCCTGATTTTTCTTCTTGTCTATATCCTGGAAGATGAAAGAGTAGTTGAAGACAATCCTAGCTATCTAAGTCACTAGTAAAGGGAAACTTGAAACAGATGTTTAGATAGCTAAAGTCTTATGTTAGGACTCGATCTTTCCTTCTAGGATAGCTTTGGAATATGTCACTTCCCTTTGCTGATTATAGTATATTCCTGATATAATTTTACTTCTTTTCCTCCCATCTTTGATCCTTGCCCATGCGCTCAGGTTTGTGGATTTCTATGTCAGTGTGTCTTCTTGTTCAGCTGACATTTTCTATGCTCAACCACAAGTCATTGGATGATGTAGGGGTATTATTATTATTAGAACCCAGGTCTCCTAATTTCTGACTCACTGTTATCTTTTATACAAACTGTTTTGTAAGGGATGGTTCCGTTCTGAGGCACTGTGATCATTTTCACTCTTTTTCTTGTGTCCAGGAAAGTAAGTGAACAACATTATCCATATCCGGGAGGCATCAAGTTACTGGATGGTGACACCTTCACTGGTGTCTCTGGGGACCACTCTTCTGATATATTGCACTGGTTTGTGGGTGATCACATAAATATCACACAAGTTGTGTGCTTTGGTTTGTGAAAAAAAATCATGTCTTCTCTCTTTCTACATGAGGAAATAAATAATTTTATGTAGGTTAGTCTTGTAACCCCCAAACTGATAATGTGATGTCAGACATCACAGATGTCAAGGAGATTAATTAGATGACAAAAATAAAGTGCATTGAGCTACCTGGGAAAAGGTCATCTAAAAATACAAAGTGATAGATGATGAAAATAAAGGGCAGCATGTATCATTAGCAAACTTCTGCCACTGAAGCTGCAAATATCTCACCCCTTTTCTGCAAGTCTTCTATTATAGTCTTCTCTATGCCTAGCCAACTTTATATGTTTAACAAAAATCAATACAAAATTATCCTTAGACTTTTCTAGAAGCTGCAATGGGATTTTATTTTATATTCTCTCAATGGACTTAAGGGGCTCAGAAAATTAGAAAAAAACATAACAATTCTGACCAATAATGTCAACAGGAGCTGAGATCTTTGAATTGAAGTAGAAATAAAATACAATTAACTATATGAGGTCATGGTAAAGCAAATGGACCCCATCCACTATTGTAAAAGCTATTTGTTGTCCTTGGATAGCAGACACTTGTAGCTTTGTCTAAATGTTACCTCAACCCAACTATGTTAGATCAAACGAACTTCTTTAAAAATTGTACAAGTATTTGGTCACCTCTTCTTTCTTGTCCTTGAATAGGCAATGTTTTCTCATTCTCATAACAAACCTTGCCAACTGTATGGCAAATACTCCAGCAGAAACCCTCCCGTTTTCCTTTGACTGACTCTCCATTTCTCTACCCTTCCCTCTCCTGTGAAAGGTGTTACTTCCTCCTAATTACTACAGAATGCTGCTGATGGGTTGGTTGTAGACTCTAAGAGGAACTGAAAAGTTATTCAAACAAAGAAACAAATCTGTACTCTAGGAATCTAAAGTTGCTATCAGCAAGCACTCTTTTATCCATGAATTATTTTTTTATTTTTTAGCATGCTCATAAATTTTTCTCTTTCCCACTTGGCTCTTCAAGCTATTTAACCCCTCCTCAGCAAATCCAACTGGTGGGTGAGATTCTCCCTGGGCTGAGAAATTCTCCCACAGAATTATGAATCTGTTGTTATCTATTCATTACCTAAAGATAGAACATACAAGTAGGTAAATTAATTCTGTGATTTTATTCATGTCTAAAAGCCTCTATTTCCATGACCTTTGGCATCTTAAAGGATTCTAGAGACCTGTGAGCATCATTGCAGAAGCCACTTACCTCCCTTTTGTTCTAATTTAGTATCAAAGCTTACTGACAGTACTTTAGCAGCACTTCTATCCATATCTCTGCAATGAGTCTCATCTGTGCCTAAGAATTCCCTTGCAGGCTCTGATTTGATTCATGACAGGATTGAGTAGCAGGAATTATCAGATACTAAGGTGAGAAGTCAGTGACTTGTTTACAAATTTTGTTGGGAGTTTTTAGGGAAAGACAGACAAAGCTCCTGTTGGGGGAGCTATGTGACTGTTTCTTTCTGTCTGTACAGATACTGGTGATTTAAAATTCCACATTTATATGAAATGCCACAGAACCGAAGACCTCATAATGATCTTGCATGTAATATATTCTGGGTGAGAGGGAAGAAAAAAGAAATGAAGTTCCCTTCTTTGTATTTGCTGCTGAAACAGGGTGATCCCAACCATTTTTGCTTATTGGTAGTGACAAATAATCCATGAAGCTCTTTGTCTTTATAATTCTAATCAAATAGATTAATGAAATGGTTTTGGATAAATACACTAAGAAAAATACAAAACGTAGAGAGAAGAGTAATTTGGTACATGTATCCTGGGGTGCATTCATTTTCATTTAATTCATTTCCTTTTTTTAGCTGTTTTCTAAATTTATTCTGTAATTCTCCTCCTCATACCCCATAACATTAATATAGCACTCAAATTCAAGTTCCATAGTATCTAGACACTTAGAATCCTTAGATTTAGAGCTGGGAGATATATTTAAGATCATCCATTCCATCCCCCTAATTTTGTCTCATTTTTATCATGTATTTCCAGCACCTAGCATAGTACTTTGTACAGAAGAAGCTTGACTAAATGCTTGTTTTTTAAAATTTCTTAAAAATTAAATTTTTTTAGTTATCAAGCATTTTTCTCTCTCCCTCCTTCCTCTTCCCCTTTTTCAAGAAAAAGAAAGATAAGAACAACTGCTGAAATTCTTGTTGAATGAATACTTGATCAAACTGAGGCCCACCGAAGTTAAATGATTTGCTTCATGTTCAGAAAGTTAGTAAATAGCATAGTAAGAATTAAAAAAAACAAAACAGTTTCCAAATCTTTTGCCTCCAAACCTCGTATTCCTCTATATCCTGTTATCTACCTTCAGTTGTTTTCAGTTGTATCTGACTCTTCATGATCCCATTTAGATTTTTTTGGGGGGAGTGGTTTGCTATTTCCTTCTCCAGCTCATTGTATAGATGAGGAAACAGGAAAACAAGGTTAAGTGACTTGCTCAAGGTCACACAGCTAGTAAATGTCTGAGACTGGATTTGAATTCAGGTTATCTTACTCCAGGCCTGGTACAGAGCCACCTAGCTGCTCTTAGCACTGGCTAAAAAGACGGTACTTGCCTTCAAGGGGTGAACAGTTTAATGGGAAGAGACAGCACACAACAGAAGGCAAGAAAGCGGTAGGAAGGGAAAGAGATGATCTTGTTCAGAGGAGCTGAAACCAAGCACAGAAGCAGTGCAAAGAGGAGTGACAAGTTTCTGTTCTTTGTGTTTGTTATTTACTCATTTCAGAGGTGTCTGACTTTTTGTGAAGCCAGTTAGGGTTTTCTTAGCAAAAATACCGCAGTGGTTTGTCATTTCCTTCTCCAGTTCATTTCACAGATGAGTAAACAAGGCAATCGGGGTTAGGTGACTTGCCCTGGGTCACACAGGTAGTAAGTATCTGAGGTCAGATTTGAACTCATAAAGGTGAGTCTTCCTGATTCCTAGCCTAGTCCTCTATCCACTGTACCACCTAGTTGGCCAGGGTCAATGAGATTGGGGGGAGGGGGGAGAAGGGGTAAAGATCTTGTTCTAAATCAGAAGCAGATGCAAACTGGAGTTTCATTCATTAAATGAAACATTCCCATTAGTGTCACTTTCAAATATATACATATTATATATACAAATATATACGTATTAGACTACAGTCCAATACAGTGGAAAGTGCATGGCCTTTGAGGACTTCTGTTCAAATTCTGCCACTGTTACTTACTATATGTGTGATGGACAAGTCACTTAAGACTCCCTGGAGCTTTAGTGTTCTTTTTTATAAGATGAGGAAGTTGAATTAGATAGATTTTAAGATCCTTTATTGCCTAGTCCCCTACCCCTCAAAACGTGTACTGTACTCTCCTATTAAGGTAGATAGTCACGCTATACTTTCTATGACCTGGGGCATTTTCTGTCCTACCAACTTGACATCAAGTGAAACCATGGTGACAACTTAGTATAATGGAAGAGAATTGATGCTGAAGTCAGAAGTCTTGGATTCAAATTCCACTTCTAACAATTCACTGCCTGTATAACCTTGGGCAAATCATTTCACCTCCTTCAGTCTCAATTTCTCTTATGTAAAATGAAGGAGCTGGGCTATGTGTCCTCTGAAGTCCCTTCCAGCTCTAACTCTGTGATCAAGATCTGTGCTTCTGATTCCCATAATAGGGTAAGTGACTTTTCCAAGGTGTTATGGCTAGCAAAGCCCAGAACTTTTAAAGACCAATACGTAGCTTTTTCTACTACACACAAGTGAATCTCAACCAGTATGAACTAAGAAGCTCTTCTTGGTCCCAGAATTCAGATCAAGTGAATATTTATAGCCCACACTTACAAGGTTTACAGAGCATTTTACCCTCCCCTACTCAGTGATTTTGCACCCCTGGCTCTCCCCCTTCAAACCCTGATCCATTACTCCCATCCCCCTCCCCCCAACATCTTACTCTAAAGTTATTCATACCTTCACACTGTGCTCTCTGGAATGCCTGCTCCTTAGGTAATAACTTGCTTTCATTTTCCATCTTTTCCTTTGCCACTGCTTCTGTCTTCTGGCTCTCACTAAGGCCTGGCTCCCTCTTGATGACACAGCCTTCCTGGTCTCCCTTTCCAGCACTTGTTGCTCTTTCACTCATCTCCCTCCTCCTTCAACCCCTAGCCTCAAATCACTGGTTGAGGTGGGGGATTTGAAATACTTCTTGTTCTCCATTGCCACTTCTGTGTCCTCCCTTTACCACCATCACTTAGTAACACTTCCTTCTTTGAGGTTCACTCAATCTATTTCTTCTATCCCATCTAGATTCTGGTAGCTACTATGTATTGACTCTTCTTTCCTTAGTGAGTTCAGTGAATGGCTTACAGTCTTTCTTCTTCAACTCCTGCCTTGATATTAGAGTCTTCAACATATATATTGGTACTCTCTCAAACACTCTAATTTCACAGTTCTTCACATGACTTACTAACCCCGCTCAGTCACACACAATGGCGGTCATACCCTTGATCTTGTCTTCACCTACAAATATACCACTTGCATGTTCCTGAATTTTGAACTTTTCTTACCTGACCAGAATCAGTTGTTGTTAAACCTTTCTATCTGACTTGCAACCCTGAACTCTGTTCTTCACCCTCACTATGACCTCCAATCCCTCAATCCCTCATTTCTATCCCAAGATATCACATCTGCACTGGCTATCCTCTCCTCCCTTCCCCGTCTTGACCCTTTGGTAAGCCAGTTCAGCTCTGTGCTTTCCTCTTCTGTTGAGTCTATTGTCCCCTTGTTGTATTCCTAACCTTGCTTTTACAAGCCTTAGATCATTCACATCATCTACTTCCCTCTAACTCACATGCTTCTGAATGAAGCTGGAGAAAATCATGAAATCGTGTTGACTGGGTTCTCTACAAATTATATTACATATTATCAACTCAGCCCCATTGTTGCAAGGCAATTGTTTTACTTCTCTCTAATTAGCTCCCTACCTGACTCACCATAATGGCTCTTTCAAACATCTTCAACATCCCTCCTTCCTTAACCATGGCTCGCCCTCCTCCTCACCCTCTCAGATAAGAACCTTACCTTATATTTTCCTAAAAAATTGAGACTATTAGCCAAGGGCTCTATCTTCTCTATCTCTCTTCCTCTTTTCGAATACCCAGCTATCTTCTGCCATTATCTCCTCTTTCACCCCACCTTGCATGAAGAGATGGCCCCGCCCTGCTCTTTGCCAAGGCAAACACCTTTACATGCAGAAGTGATTTAATTCCAACTTGTCTTTTCTAACAAGTTGTTTCCTCTATCATCTCCATTCTCTCATTTATCTTTAATCTCTCCTTGCTTACTGGTTGCTTCCTTATTCCCAATAAACCTGCCCATATCTCATCCATTCTCAAAAAATTCCTCACTTGATCTATCTGTCCTTGCTAGCTATCACCCCACATCTCTCCTCCATTTTGTAGCTAAACTCCTTGAAGAAGTCTGATTGTAGTGAGTGTTTCTACTTCCTTTGCTCTCCCTCAATTCTAAGCTCACTACAATCTGGCTTCTGACTTCACCATTCACCTGAAAGTGCTCTTTCCAGTTATCTCTTAATTGCCATTTTTATTGCCTTTTTTCTTCATCTTCATCCTTCTTGACCTCTCTGCAGTCCTTAAGACTGTCATTCACTCTCTTGATACTCTTTCCCCTCTAGATTTTCATGACACTACACTTCCTGGTTCTCTTTCTACTTGTCTTATAGTTTGTTATTACTCTTCCTTGCTAGATCTTCATTTAGGTCATATTTGCCAGCCAGAAGTGTCCCCCAGAGCTCTGTCCTGGACCCTCTTCTTCCTCCATACTATTTTACTTGGTGATCTCAAGGTTTCAATTACCATTTCTGTGCCAATGATTCTCAAATCCACATATTCTGCCCTAACTTCTCTCCTGACCTCTAGTTCCCCATCCCTATTGGACATCTCACTCTGAACATCCTATAAACATCTTAAGTTCAATAGCATACAGAGTGTTAGGTCTGGATGCAGGAAGACTCATTTTCCTAAGTTAAAATCTGACCTTAGACACTTACTAGCTATTTGGCCCTGGTAAGTCACTCAAGACTGTTTGTCTCAGTTCCTCATTTGTAAAATGAGCTGGAGAAGGAAATGGCAAACTATTCCAATATATTTGCAAAGAGAACGCCACATGAAATCATGAAAATTCAGACAGGATTAAACAACAACAAAAGAATCTGCTCAAGAACTTTGCCTAAAGAGATCTTAAAGTTCCAGACAAAGGGTGGGAAAGAAAGAGATAATATTACTTAGAGAAACAATACTGACAGTAAAAAAAACAAACAACAAAACTCTGGTGTGGTTTGCCATTTCCTTCCCTAGCTCATTTTTCCCTTAAACTCTCCCTTCTTTCTAACTTTGAAATTATGGTTAAGGGTGCTGATGGGGTGCTTGGGTGCATGTGCTTAGGCCCCAATTCTAAAACCACATTTCTCCCTAGCCTCAAAACACTGTCCCAGGCAGTTTCTCCCCAGCCCAAGGACAACCTGGCACAGCAACAACTGTTATCTCCCTCCTGATACAGCAGTCAGTTGCACCTATAGAACTTATTAGTCTGAACTACTTGTGTACTGGCTGAACTGTCTGTGTACTGGATCATAATGACATATTACTCACTGACCAATCAAATGTATCCTAGACTTAGATATATATATGCTCCCTTCCATTTATCTTTTCTAACAAGACATTGATGAGAACAGCCTGGTATTCCATAATCAGTCCTGACCACTAGTGACTTTTCAGGCCTAAAACCATACCTCCAGGTAGCCCCCCACCTTGGGCTATTTCCCAATGAACTCTGTGTAAAATACTTGCTTGGTAGATATCAAAAGTGCATGTTCCTTTAAGAACTAACCGCTCCTTAATCATTCCCAAATCCCCCCTTGAATCACCTAATTAGCATATTTGCTACATGTTTTACTTATAGAATATCCTGTATAAACTTTACCTGCACCCCATTCAAATTGCAGGCTCCCTAAGAACTCTTGCCTGGTGAAAAGCATAATAAATCTTTACCTTGACCTCAACAATGTTTGAGTCTGTGAATTCTCCAGATGGCCCACAGGGGGAATTCCAGTCTTGGAGTTCCTGTGCTCAGTACCACCATCCTCCCAGAAACCCAGGCTCCCAATCTAGGTGTCACCCTCAACTTTTCACTTCCTGTCACCTTCCCCCTCCATCATATCTGTTGCCATGTCCTATCTATTGTACCCCTTCTTTCTCTCCTTTGACATTGCCACTCCATCTTCTGAGTCTGGGTGTTCTCACTGGTTGTCCTCACACTTGGAATGTTCTCCCTTCTGTTTTCCATCTCCAGCTTCCCTGAATTACTTCAAGTTCTAGTTAAAATCCTACCTTCTGAAAGAAACCTTTCTTGATCCCACTAAATTCTAGTGCCTTCTCTCTGCTGATTATTTCTAAATTATCCTATATATATATATGTTGTACATAAGGTACATGCTGCCTTCTCCACTAAGCTGTGAGATCCTTGAGAGGTGGGACGGTCTTTTCCTTTCTTTGTAACCCCAGAACTTAGCAGAGTAAGTGGAACATGGTAGGTGCTTAATAAATGTTTATTGACTGATTATCAATACATTTTTCATGGAAAGATATCAAAAGAATAAATTGATATCTACAGAGAAAAGAAATATAAAGTGAGGTAAACTGGCACATTTGGAAAATCAGAGTGCTAGAGGATTATTTGTTATTTTGAGGAGAAAGTGAATTGAGAGTAAGTTGGTGATTTCCCCCACAAAAGTTTTTATCTCAGAAAAACAGCTTCCCCTGGAGTTGAGTCGGGTTGATTAATGAGAGAATCAGCGCAAATTCACCTGGCCCACTCTATCTAGCTAGTTCCACTCTAGATTGTGCTTCACATTCCATCTAGTCACCCACCATTTGGCCATCGGCCCTGTTTTTTCATGCTTTACCTAGTAATTCCTTTCTTCCTCTTGTTCCTTTGTTTTCCTGCTGGGTTCAAATTCCATTTTTGCTTCTTATTAACTCTGTGGCATGGGTGAAACACTTAAGCTTTCTGGGCATCTGTTTCCTTACTTTTAAAATAGGGGAATCGTTATTTTTTAAGGTGCATTTCCATTCTAATTTTTGTAATACTAAGTTCTAAACACCTTCTGCCAATCACATAAAAATGTTTTGCACACTCCTAACAGTGGTAAAGACCTTACCATACTCCCTCTGCTGGTCACTCTTTGTAATGATAAGCCATAATGCTGTAAATCTCACACCTTGTAATTTTTCTCTTTAAAGTTTCACTTTCTCCATCTGTCTGTATCAGTTTGTTTCTTAAAACACATTGAAATCTAACAGGTTCAAAAATATGGTGTAAGATAAGAGGTTTTTAATTTAAATTTTTTGCTTGAATTTGTCTAACTTCTTTAACTTCTTTTAGTTATCAGTCTCATTTGAAGTTCAGTCTCATCTGACTCTTTTGTGAGCCTATTTGGGATTTTCTTGGCAAAGCTGCTAGAATGGTTGCCATTTCCTTCTCCAGCTCATTGTACAGATGAGGAAACCGAAGCAAACAAAGTTAAGTGACTTGCTCAGGGTTTTGAGTTTGAAGCCAGATATGAACTAAGGTCTTTCTGCAAGGGAGGGCTCTCCCTTGCAACAAATAAGTAGAACTAAGCAAAAGAAGATTGTTGTTGTTTAGTCATGTCTGATTCTTCATGACCCCATTTAGGATTTTCTTGGCAAAAATACCGGAGTAGTTTGGCATTTCCTTCTGTAGCTCATTTTACAGATGAGGAAATTGAGGCAAAAAGGGCTAAGTGACTTGCCTAGGGTCACAGGGCTAATAAATGTCTGAGGCTGGATTTGAACTCATGAAAATGAATCTTCCTGCCTTTAGACTAGGTACTTTAACCACTGTACCATCTAAGGTCTGAGATTAAGAACACTTATGTGTATGAATTCAAATCCTGTCTTAGACACTAGCTATGTAATCCTGGGAAATCATTTAACCCTGCTTAGTTTTCTCATCTGTAAAATGAGATGGAGAAGGAAATGGCACACGACTCCAGTATTTTGCCAAGAAAATCCCGAATGGGATCACAAAGAGTCAGACGTACCTGAAAACAACTGAACAACAAGTAAAACAAACAACTACATTGTCTTATAGACTTATTCTGCACCTACAGTATGCAGTTCTTCAACCAAGACTGTTTCATCATCGGTATTCAAGAGTCAAGATTAATAATTGCTTTTACCCTGAACTTGAAAACTGTAGAAACCTGGCACTCTACCTTGCTGACAAATGAAAATAACTGCTGCACAATATCCAGTTCTCCAAAACAAATGTCAAATAGAAATAAGTAGAAACAGAAACTTCAGGAGTTAGGCTTCCAAGAGTGAAAAGACAATTTCTTCACTTTAGACAGGTTCTTGCAAGAATGGAGCTAAAGATCATTTTAGAGAAACATGCGATATTCTTGGACTGTTATTTTCTTGTCAGATTGAAGTATTAAGAGAGGTAATTCACATATCTTTTTTTAGCAGAGTAAAATTATGATAATAATAAATGTACAAGTGCATACACACACACACACACACACACACACTACTCTGAGGTTTGCAAAGCGCTTTTACAAAGTGCTCCTTTGATCCTCACAAAAAACCCTGGGAAGCAGGTGCTGTTATTATCTCTGTCTTACAGATGAGGAAATGAAGACTGACAGGTGAAGTGAATTGCCCAGGGTCATGCAGATGGTTTACCTCTGAGGTCATATTTGATCTATGTGACCCCAGGTCTGATCTTCTCTCCAGTTGTGCCATCTGGCCTCAACGAAGGGCTTAGCAAGATGTTTGGTTAAAAAAAAAAGCATTTGCTGGTTTCATCATATTTACACCTTTCTTCAGCTATAAATTCTTCGACATTTCCTCATGGTGATTATGACCCTTAGCCTGAACTAAGATATCTAATACTTCCTTATATAAAGCTGAGACTTATTAATATCTCTTTGCAGTTCATTGAATTCTTAGTGGTGATTTTGTCAGTTGGAAGCAAACTAGGGGAAAGAACCAGACAGTGCCAGTTGAGGGGTGTGTGTAGGTAGAAACTGAGTGTGTTTGGATATAGTATACATACATTTCTTCCATAATGTTTCCAACCCCAACTGTGTCATTCTAAGTTGCTTATTTGCATTCTCAGGCTGACAGTCATTTTGTGATATGCTATGAGGGATTTAGGATAAGACCAGAATATGAATGATTTTACTGAATGGATTCCAGGAAGACAAAACACAGTAGGAACATATCTGAAAGGGAAGGAAAATGACAATATGCAGAAATAATATTAGGCAAAGCCTGGTAATGGTTATTATTTTTTTTTAAGAAAATACCATTTTACCCAGTTCAAAAACAAAGGTTAATACGTTACCACTATATTTAGACCAACATTATGTTAGTAGTATCATAGGTTTTTAGAGTTGGAAGGGTCATATAGTCTGATTCTCTCATTTTACAGTTGAAGAAACCCTGAGAGTTTACTTATTTACCCAAGGTCACCGAGGTAGAGTAGAATGTGACAGAGTTGGAATATTAACCCAAACTCTGACTCTGAAACCAGTGCTTTATCTCTTCCCATGCTACAATGGTTCTACTAAGTCCCAACTTTCCTTCTATCTCTTGGCTTTTGTTTGCTCTGGTAGTCAAAAGGTTAAACTGACTGAGAGTTTGAGATAACAAGCAGACTTGGACAAGAAAATTGGCTTGAGGCCTGGGGAAGAACTACTGATCCCAACCTTTATCCTGGGATAACACCACCTGAATGTGATGAAGGAAAGAAAGTCTGGGATGCTGCCAGGGGTTTTCCCTGAAGAAAAGGAACATTTCTCAATAAAAGTTACCTCAAGGTTTATAGTGCTTGCTTATTTATCGGGGAAATAGCTCATGCAACATCTTTTGTGTCCCTAACTCTACACAGAGCCTTGCAAGAGATGACATAGGGGCTGGTTCTCAGTGTCATATGCTAATATTTTATAGTCAATGTTAACGAACCTGAGCAGGGCTGTGGTAGAGGAGAGCTTTATTAGAGCATGAACCTGAGAGTGAAGACTCTATTTTCTCTAAAGTAAGTGACTAAAGTCATTTTCACTATTACAATGCCCAAATTAACTACAAAGGACCTACGAAGGAAGAAAATGTAATGTGCATCCAGAGAAAGAAGTAATAAATAGAATTATATATAGAATGATTTTACATATATACATATATGTAAATATTTGTGTCTATTGGTAGCCATCTCTAGGGTGAGGGAGAAGGAAGGGAAGAAAAAAAGAAAATTACATGACAAATTTATTATATATTTAAAAGAAATAGCAAGTTGTACACAACAGATTTGCAGTTTCATGTGCAATCTTTTTTTCCTATTCTACTGTTATAAAAATGCTTGTTTTATTAAGTTCAGAATAAAAGAAAAAAGAAAAAAACTATTATAAAAAGATAAAGTAGATTCTACCTGTGCCTGTAGGGAATACTTTGAAATGAAAAGCAAGTTTTAGAAATGACTCTCAGCTGGACAATGGATCTTCAGTGTGCTTTAAGGTTCAGGACGTGGACAGTGGTTATAACACTTTCTCTTTTCTTTGCCCTCACACAATTCTGAGAAAACCTTGGGGTCTAGATAGGACTTATCTTAATTCTGTGTCCTGTTTATATTATTGGGAGCCTTAATCCTGCCATTTTGGAATATATATCCTGCCATTCTGCAGGAGGACCTTAGAACAAACACATCAAAACAGATCATTCTACAAACATGACACATTTTTATCAGATACACAGTTTTATTTGAATGTACAATTCCTTTTGCATGGTCATACCACAGACTGAGGGGTAGGGGCATTTCCAGTCACCCTGATTTATTTCTTGCCACTGGACCCAGATGAGTCCAGAGAAGAAAGTAGGTCTGGCGCCCTTGCACAGCCCTCCCTCACTTAAATCGAATTCATTTGCATGTCATGGCATCACCTTCCTGAGGCTACAGTACTCTTTGAGAATGAAGGACAAACAGTAACCACCACCGACTGAATATTATATTCTGTTCAGGGTGCTACTTTTTAAGAAAGGCATCAACCAACATGTACCCAGTTTGAATGATAGATATCTAGACCAAAGAGAGCACCTGATGGTGAGAAGGTTTGAAGGCATCTCATATGAGGGTTGGTTAAAGACAGTCAGTGATAAGCATTTGTTAATCACTTACTTGGGCGACCAGGTGCTGTAGTGGATAGAGTGCCCACCTGGGAATCAGGAGGACCTGAATTCAAATCTGGCCACAGGTACTTACTAGCAGTATGACACTGAGTAAGTTACTTAATCCTGTTTGCCTCAGTTTCCTCATCTGTAAAATGAGCTGTTGAAGGAAATGGCAAATGACTCCAGTATCTTTGCAAAGAAACCATCAAATGAGGTCACAAGGAGTTAGACAAGACTAATCCACTAAACAACAAAAGTACTTATTATATGCCGGGTCCAGTGCAAAGAACAAATAGTAGGAGGGAAAGATCAGTACAAGTAAAATAGTAAACTAATCAGTAAACACTAGGGTTATAGCTGGAATTTGCCAACTGAAGATTGATTCTAGAAATACAATTTGATGTCAGCTTGATTCTGCAGGCTAGCTTGCTCATCTTACATACAGACAATTATCTCTTTGTGTAAGTGGACCACTCCACAGACCTCTACTTAAAGCAATTTTTATGTAATTCTCCCAGATGCAGGGAAGGGAGGGAGGCAGGAAGGGAGCTGCTTCTGTGGAAGGAGGTGGCTAGCACATGGTTCAAGGACATGTGGGGTCCAGAACAGAGAAACAAAGGCAGGATAGGGAACACATGGTACATGGCTGGAACTGAGAAGAAGATGGAAGAAATGTCTGTGAGCAGGGTAGGGAAACAGATAGGAGAGAACGGATGATATGCTGGAGTGGGAACAGATGCAATACTTGAAAGACAGACACACAGACTGGACATATGGGCGGAAGGGGCAAAAGTCTCCTTTTTTCACCTCCCAAGCCAAGCCCTCATTCCTCAGCAGCCCCTTCTTCTGCTTTCATTTAGAGGTTTTTTTTCCTCTTTTTTTGGTGGGGGAAGGGGTGGGAGGGTGCACAACGTGCAGGAGCAGGAAAGAGAATACAGTGATGTAAAGTTA
Source organism: Notamacropus eugenii (assembly GCF_028372415.1). Classification (NCBI taxonomy): domain Eukaryota; kingdom Metazoa; phylum Chordata; class Mammalia; order Diprotodontia; family Macropodidae; genus Notamacropus; species Notamacropus eugenii. The sequence continues at coordinate 269,584,785 of NC_092875.1, forward strand.
GCACAAATAGTTTTTTGGAATGCAGATTTCTTTCAGAATTTTTTACATAAATCCAAATGTACAGAATGCTAGTTTATATCAAGTAAGAACTGTCTATAAATGATGGTCAGAAAGGTAAGCCTAAAATTCTCTTATCACATCAACATGGTTGATTCTCTATTCTAACACACTTTTTGAATTCCAAGGACTTAGGAGGTCATCTAGTTCAACACTATCCTTTCACAGAATAGGAAACTATATCCATAATTCATTTTGCTGCTACCTTCTTCCTAATTAACATTAACTAATTTTCTTGTTTCAGCTCAAAGGATCAAAAATCTCAGTTTCTCCTGTCTCCTTTAGTATCCTTGAGATAATATGTTTACGATAATATCTTCTTTTTTATAGTATTTTATTTTCTCCAATGACATTGAGTTTCAATTTCTGACCCCCCTTCCTAAGATGGTAAGACATTTGATATAGGTTATATATGTGCAATCATGTAAACCTATTTCCATATGAGTCATGTTGTGACAAAAGAAAGTTTGTAAAAATAATTAGTTTGCAGAAGGAAACACACACATTCAGAAGAAAAATAATGGTAAAATAGTAAAAATAATAGCATACATATATAAATAATGGTATAAAAATAGTAAATAGTAAAAAATAAATAAATAAAAAATGACCTACATTCAGATTCTATCACTTTTTTCTCTGGATGTGGACAGCATTTCCCACCATGAGTTTTTTGGACTTGTTTTAGATCATTGTATTGCTGAGAAGAGCTAAGCCTGTCATAGATGATTACTGCACAACGTTGCTTTTACTGTGTACAATGTTCTTCTGGTTCTGTTTATTTCACTTTGCATCAGTTCATGTAAGTTTTTCCAGGTTTTTCTGAACTCTGCCTGCTCACTATTTTTTATAGTATAATAGCATTCCATTACATTCATATACTACAACTTTTTCAGCCATTCCCTTATTGATGGACATCCCCTCAGCAATAACATTTTGCTAAACCGTACTAGCAAGTTTATTTTAGCCAGTCAGTCTGATGTTATGGTTAGAGGATCTTGGAGTCAGAAAAATCTAGGTGTGAGTCCTGCCTCTTGCATGGATTGACTGAGTTGTCCTAGCTGTCTCAATCTTTCACTGTTTCTTGGCAATCTTTTCAGACTAATTGCAAAAAAGATGCTGAGTTCCTTAGCTCTCTCCACCAATGAATAAAATCCCAGGTTTGCACTGAGCACCACCTCCCCCCCCCCACCAAAAAAAATATTGCCAATACCATTCAGGAGTCTTATCCTCTACATTCATTACCTAGTCCTAAACCAGACACTGGTCAGATGCCTCTAACCTGTAGGCTTTATCTATTTTAACCCTTTGGCTCCTTCCGCTGTATATTGTGACTTCTGAGACTACAACTCCCTGAAGTAGTAGGATGAATGAATAGAGGTAACAAAGATACAGATTTCATCTTTCAAAAAACACAAGAAGTATACTGGGATGAATCCTTTTAGAAGGTTTTCAAGGAAAGGGCTTGGACCTCAAGTAAGTTAGGGAGAGGTATGTGCAGACAAGGCAGGCCTCTTTTGCAGAGCTCTTTAAACTAGTCAGGGTTTCAGATTTTTCTTTAAGGGTAAACTACCCATAGTGCTTTTTTTGTTTGACCCTGATCTTTTGAGGAGATTGGGGAGGAAGTAGAGAACAGACTTAGCTAAGCAAAGCTAGGGAAAGGAGGAATAAGAAAGAAGTAGGGAAAGGGGCTTATCTGCCTAGTGCAAGAATTTTTTTTTTTCAGAAGAAATTTTGTGTCTATTGGAATGGTGTTAGGCTTAATACACCAATTTTGACGTTCAGATTTGTTTTTTTTAAAATCAGAAATGACACAACATAACTGCAATACTGGTCAAATAATCTTGTCTTTACTTTTAAAGCAAGAAACAGAATGAGAGTATTCAGAAAGCACTAGCAGGCATCAGTTAATCCAAGATACTAGTGTTAGTTCCAAAAAGCCCTTGTAAAGACAACCAGATTTTTTCTTGAATGGTTGATAATTTTAATAACTAGAACAACATGAGTGTGTAAGCTAGTGTCATGAGGGTTTTTTAAAATTTACTTTAGATTTGATCTCTCTTTTCCTCAAATATGACAGTTTCTGATATTTTTTTCCTCAAAGTATAAAATAGTATGAAATACAAACAAGCTCTTGCATTGTACACTTGGAAGTATACAATTCAAGCATTATAGAGCTATCTACATACCATTAAATTCCATCAAATCTTGAATAATTCATAACTAAAACTCACTTCTTTTTGTTACACACCAATTCAAATATTATCTAAAGAAAAACATTTTAATCATTTTGGCTTTCTTCTGCATTCATATGTTGATACATTTATTAAAATATTCCTGTTGAATTATGTTTGGTCTTTTACTTGTCAAGTCAGTTTGCTATTTTAATATCAACAGGTAATCAGAAAGATTCTCCACTTCCCTAACTGTTATAACTATGATGTCAATTTTAAGACATGACCCCAAACTCTGGGTTATGGCAGCAAATGCTAGGTCCAATTTCTTCATAATTCTTTTTGGTGTGGCATACTAGGGAGAAATATGGAAGTGGTGCAGAAGCCAGCATTGATCCCCCAAACCATACCGTGTATCGCTGCATGTGGTGTGTAATGACTTGCACATCGGTAGGCTTGGGCTTTGGTCTACCAAAATTTAATTTAATTCTTCACTTAATTTCAGCCTTGCATCTACAGTTCTTTTCAAATCCCCTTGTAGTCATAGTCCAAAATCCCTGAACATGGTTGAACCCCCCAGAGGTAGAGAGGACATCTGACATCGATGGAAAAATTCTGAATTACCTCATCTACTACTTCTGAGATAGGTTGGGTGAAGTCTGGATTAGCAAACTCTGGGTGAAAGAAGATTTCTGGACCCAGGAACTGCTCATAACCAATGTCAAAGGAAAATTCTTTTTTTTGACATTGTATTGATTCCAGTATACTGTTTAATCCACTCTGACCCATCTGTATCACACTTGTTAAATTCTTTGACTAAATCTGGACAGACGTAACTATAACATTCCTTCACTGCCTTAGCTGTGAATCAGTGTGAAAAATCCAGGGATTGCTCAGGAGGAATTCCTACTTCTCATTCTCTCAATAATTGCTGAATAAAATATGTTATATCTCTCCCAGCAATTGAAATGTGCTTGATACAGCTCCCAACAACATACCCTTCAGCCACAGGAATGACATGAATGACACCATCTCCTCTGTCTATAATTGTAACAGTCAGTTCCACTTTCCTACTTGTCTTGATGTCCAAGACACAGCCAAAGCAAGGAGAGCCTGCACAGCTACGGAACATTAAAGGATTCAAATATAATTTTGGCAGTATATTTCCTGTTTTCTGGCATATTTCAAGGAGGTTCAGTCAAACGAAAGTAATGATCTTTAGCTTCTATCCTTAGGTATTTAAAGATCATTTGTTCCATAAATCTCTCCATCAAGTCCCAATCTTCAACTATGATGAGAATTGGCCACTTTGTTACATAACTTGACTTTTATAACGCTTCATCCCCAATAAAGAAGTCTAATCAACACCCTTCATCTCCCTCTTTCATGCTTGATCTCCTACTTTTTCAGACTCCCAGTGCTACAGTCCACCACTCATTCAGATAGCTATCCTTCCATCTTCTGCCTCTCCCTACTTTTGCTGTTGCCCCATCACTGTTGGGTCTGTGCTGGAAGTGGAGAGGATGGGAGGCTGGTGATAGAGGCTATCTAACCATCCACAGCCAGGCGGGCCTCACACTTCTGAGAGAAAGAGAGGAAGCTGAAGCAGCAGCAGGCAGGGCAGCAGCCTCGATCAGCAACTTCCACTTCCATGAGTGCAAGAGTTCTTAATCTTGTTTGTGTGTGTGTGCCTATGATATGGACTCTTTCTTGACAGTCTGCTGAAACTTTTGTCTTTTGGGTGATGTCTTTTGATTTGTGTGTAAACTGGATTTAAGTGAGGTAGAATTGCATGAAGTCATCAGCCTCACTCTCTCCTCCAGAATCATCATAGTCTTGTGGCAGCGCAGAATCAAGATGGCTTGGCAATGGTTCAGGATGCAGGGGATGACCTTAGTATCTTCAGTGTCTAGTTAAGCTCTAAGTGCTCCACAGCACCTGCTTTAGCTGCCTTCATAGCCATTGGAACAAACTGTTCTCATCCTCCCATTCCAACGGGGAAGTCTTCACATGCTTGGGGTAGACACCTCTCTAATTCACCAACAAGTTTGAGATCCCTTGGTTACACTCATCTTGGTTTAGTCCTCCTGCCAAAAAGGTTTACTGGGGTGTGGCCACTGCGTATGCTGCAACTTCTTGGAGCCACAGGTGAGAGTTGGGTGGAACAGGTGGACACCAAAGGTGGAAAGCAGCCCTGAAAAGGGCTCAGCAGCAATTACACCAAAAGTACTGGGCCTCCCTGAACACATCTTTGTGCAACTTGGGAGACACTGGCATAGGACTTCTCAGCATGGCGTACCCACATCAGAAAGGGTGCTGTGCTGTATGAGCAAAGCAGAATTGAAATAGCACAAAGGAAACGTAGGATGCGCAAGTTTGGAGTATCCACCCCAAATGTTCACATGGACTATCTGTGCCCTATCTGTGGTAGAGCATTCTGAGCTCATATTGGTCTGATCAGCCACAGCTGGATACACTGAAACTTGACTTTATCATGGTGATGTCATTTTGGTCCTCTTCGAGAATGAAGGACAACAACCACTATATTTCAAGCATTGTACTGCATGACCAAGTCCTTTTGAGGAGTTCTCAAAAGATTCAATTGCAACAGAGTTCCCTATCCCTATCTGAAAATAGAGACATAAACCACAATCAATGTTTTTCTTTTTTTTAATAGCAGTTTACACTTTACAGAGGACTTCATACCTCTTGATAGAAGTAGTATATGCTATCTGAATAGGAAGGGAGAGGACTTGCCCAGTATCATATTGATATGTGACAAGTTAGAATTGGAACCCAGGTCTTCTGATATCGATTCCAGTGCTCTGTTGACTATATAACTGTACCTCAAGAGTGACTTTTTACTAAAGATGTTATGCTACTTTTGGTGGGGTGGCGAGGGATAAAGTATTGGGCTTGGAATCAGGAAGATTCATCTTCATAAATTCAAATATGGCCTCAGACACTAGCTGTGTGACCCCGGGCAACTCACTTAACCCTGTCTACCTCAGTTTCCTTTATTGTAAAATGAGCTGGAGAAGGAAATGGCAAATCACTTTAATATTTTTGCCAAGAAAACTCCAAATAGGGTCCCAAAGAGTGAGACATGACTCAATAACAACAAACGTTCCCACTTGGAAATAAGAGTATGATTATTTACAAGAGCAAAAATGTTATTTGAGGACATCTGATTGTATCTTAGGGACTGCTTTCTTTCTCCGCCTCAGACAATGTTTGCAATTATCACCCAAGCTGTTAAAATATTTGTTATTTGCCTGAATGGCAATATCTATTTCTCAAATGGTACTTTGAATATGGTCTGTTGAATTTACTTTCTAAAAGGACGTTAGTTATGCAATATTTATACTACTCATATGGAACCTCCCTTCCCTTATACATTAGTTGTTTGTTAAGATGAAGTACATTAGCAATTTAATGGTGACATTGTTAAGGAAATAGAAGAATATATTTATTAAAAGTTGTGTCCACATTCAGCTAATAGGCATCAGAATTAAAGAGAAGAAAAATTGTATTTAAGTTTGGTGCCAATGGGCTTCCTAGATCTAGAAATTATTAGAATTTATTACAAGCCAGTGATAGTGGTTGAAGGAATTTTGTCAGATATCTCTTCCTCCTCTTTTGCCCCTCTGTTGATTTAATACAAAGTCTCTGGCAGCAGTGGCCTGGGGAGGCAATATCTGCTGTTGACCCAAAAATGTAGGAGTCACAGCAGATACTACTGAATCTTAGGAATGGAATTCAGGACAGTATTTCTTTTATCAGTGAAGACAGTGAGGGTGGGGGCTCCAGGATCTAAGTTTCCCCTAAGTTGCCCTGTTCTCTAAGTTTCATCATCCTGTCAGCCTGTGTCCCCTCCCCTTTGTTTTTAAATTGTACTTATCTCTAATAAGCTTGGACTGTTATAATAGCCTTCTGGTTGGTCGTCTCTCCCAAATCCCACTCTATCCTCCACTCAATAGCCAAATTGATATTAATAAAGTATGACTATACCACCTCCCCATCAACCCCATAATAAATCAACCACAGTAGCATCTTCTTTCCTCCAGAATCAAATACACAGTCTTCTGTTTAACATTTAAAATCTTTCATAGACTGATCTAGGGGTGAGGAACCTATAGCCTTGAGACCATATATGGCCTTCTGTCCTCAGGTGCAGCCTTGTTTTACAGAATGAATCCTTTTATTAAGGAAATTTGTTCTGGGAAGTTTTGATTCCATCAAAGGGCTGCACTTGAGGATATAGAGGGCCACATGTGGCTTCAAGGTCACAGGTTCCCCACCCCTGGACTGATCCCTTCCTACTATCGGGGAAAAAACATGAATACCAATAATATACTCTGTGATTTAGGCTCAAGTCGGCCAGAAACAATTTAATTGAATTTAATATTCACTTATATGTCAGCCATTTCTAGCTTGGAGAGACAGGTGTATAAACTGGCATAATGCTCCAAAACTGCCTACATGACTATCCCTAAAAGATTTCATGGAACATTTATAAGAATCTTTATAAATATAAATCTTTATGTACATCTACCTATATATGTATACACTCATATCTTTAATTTATAGGAATCTGAACAAGGAAAATATCATAATATGTAAAAAACAGGACAAAAGAAAATGGAAAATAATGTTTCAGCTTAATATTCCATATTCCATTAGTATTTAATACTTCCTCTTTAGAGTTCCTTCCTTTGAGCAATATTTTAACCTTGAATTTCAAAAGAGATGACTTCGTTTCAGAGACATTTAATTCAATTCAGGAAACATTTATTAAGTGCCTATTATTCCCAGGGCATGATGCTAAATGCAGAGATAGAAAAAAAGAAAGAAAAGGGAAAGAAAGAAAGGAAAAAATTAACCAGTCCCTGCCCTCAAGTAGTATACATTCTATTGGCAATTATAACATGCACGTTGGTAGGTAAATAGGAAGTAAATACAAATTAATATGAAGTAATTTTGATGGAGGGGAACACAAATAATTGGAGAACACAATAAAGGCTTAATATAGGAAGTGGTACTTGTAGAATTTATGTAGAAAGTTTCAGGGAAACATTATATGTGTCATAAGAGTATGAGTAATATACAAAGGAACATCCAGGGTATTTTAAGAACACATTATAGCTTGGGTCACTATTATATTTGTGCACAGTCAGTATTGTTGGGATAGGGTTTTATTTTATGGAGTTTTAAATAACATTTTAAGATTAAAAGGTAAAAAGAAATTTAGAGACCATTTGGTCTAATTTCCCTCATTTTTTAATAAATTTTAATTCTTGGGAGATAAGCTTAATATTGATTTCATTTTAAAGCTAACTAAATGCTTAAATTAAAGAAAGGCTAATTAAACAATCATCTTTATCCTCAACACACATTTCATTTCCTTTTGTCTGTGAAACACATAGTGCTTGTGAAAGGGCCGCATGTGAGTACTTTCTAGTGCTTAGCAAAATGCATTTTATACAACATCTAATAGATGTTTAGTGGTTTTAACTGAATAGAGAATTAAGAAGATAACCAGTTAAAATACCTTTCTACCCCACAAATTTATCTTTAAAAAACACATTTTACTTACCTTCTAGACCCTAAATACTACCTATTTCTTATTTCAGTAATTCCCTCTTTAAGTGATTTTTCTTAAGTGATTTCTTTCATTAATTCATCATCCATGCAACTGACATTTATCAAATAAATGCTTACTCTCCTAGGGACCAAGGAAGATAGAAAGATAAATGAAATCAAACAGAACAGCAAACTCAACCTAGCAGGGAAGATAAAACATGAATATAACCCAGTCTAGTACAAAATAGAATAGAAGTTCATAAGAGAGTAATCAGAACGACGCACTAGAAAAATGAATATGCCGTAGGTATAAGATTAGGAATGAGAGGAAAGACATGTATACTCCAAGTTCTCACTACACTTGTCAGAACTTCCAAAGGAGAAAGTGAAAACATGTATTTTCCTCTTCTTTTCCAGATGCTCTTGGTTCTGGTAACCATTTAGGGACCTGATCCACACAGATGATGCTCTCATATAATTGGTGCCTCATTAGTTCTCTCATCTCTATATTAGATTACTGTATTATACTAATCTTTACCAAATGGGTAATAGTTTTCTGGCCTTTTTAGCTAGTGGTGATAGCAAATGTGGCTCAGGACTCACTGAGTGCCACTGATTTAAGAAGATCAGGCAAAGTCTGAGGAACAGGTAGAAGTTCATATACAGTGTTTTTTCAGTTTACTTACCAAGAAGTGAATATGAAGTGTTTAAGTGCAAGAAACATATGTTTAACTTCATTTTTTTTGCCTTTAATTAATTGGGTTTTGTGGTTTTATTTGGAATTTCATTCTTAATTTTGTTAGATTCTTCCTATTTGTTGAGATAGTTAATTTTAACATTTAAAAACAATGTGAAAAAATAAAGTTAAAGGAACAGCTATCTTTATGTGATCAGGCTCTTAATTTCTAATTGTTTTTTCTAGCTCCATCCAGTCAGGTTGTGAGCAATCCCTACGGTAAATTATCGGTAGAGTATGGGGGCATCTGGCTATATGTCACTCAGTTAGGTTAATGGGAACTATGTAGCTAATTCTGGATGCTGCATATTGAAAAGTTCTCTCCAAATGTCTAAATGCTTAGAGCTTGGGGGAATCTTGAGCTGAGGAAATGGCAATGCTATTCATATCCAGACATTAAAACAAAAGTTTTATTTAATGAGACTGTCAGGTTTTGGCTCCTCTTTCTGACAGTCCAACAGAGCCTTTGTGACCCTCTCAGCTAAACTATTTGTACGTTATGACTTGCCTAAGGATAGCTTCCTCTGTCTGGATTTTTTCCCTTGTTGTCTCAAAAAAGGACTGTATGCAAAATAGAAATTTAAAGCATAAAAGAACAAAAATAATTGTTAGCTAACCAGCCAGGCTATTGAAACAGAAGGAACAGCAAAAGTCTTCACATGAATCACACCAGATTCTGGTACTGTGTTATTCAGTTCAGTTGAATTGGAGACAATGTTCATTCATAGGCTTCTTGTCTGTGAAAAAAATTTTCTTCTTTTAGAAAGAAGACAGAGACAATCTCTACTGGAAAGAAAATCTTTGTTAAGGAGGGAGTGGTTGTATTGTAGTGCTCCTTGAGGGCAGATACTGTGTCCTTTCTCCCCCTTGTCTTGGTCTTTGTTTCCTAGGCACTTAACAGTGTGTGGAACAATATAGATACATAAAATGTAGGAGTCTAAAAACTGCATGTTAGATTGAATTATAACACCAATATTTCTTACAGTAGTGACTGTTTGAATGAGAGACTAACATTCTGGTTGAGGTCTATTCATTTGGTTTAGAGACAGTGGATAGAGTTCTGGATCTGAAATCAGGAACAACTGAGCTCAAATCTTGTCTTAGACACTTAGCTTTGTGATCCTGGGCAAATTTCTTCACCTTTGTCTGACAGTTTCCTCATCTGAAAAGTGGGGATAATAATAGTACCTACCTCCCAGGTTTTTTTGTGAAGACGAAATTAGATATTTATAATGTGTTTTGCAAAACTTAATGTACTATGTAAAAGCTAGTTGCTACAATTTCTACTACTTCTACTTTACTATTACTATTTGGGCAGCTAGGTGGCACAGTGGAGTCAGGAAGACATCTTCCTGAGTTCAAATACAGGCCCAGACACTTAGTAGCTGTGTGACCCTGGGCAAATCACTTAACGTTTGCCTAAGTTTCCCTATCTGTAAAATGAGCTGGAGAAGGCAATGGCAAACCACTCCAGTATTTTTGCCAAGAAAACTCCAAAAGGGGTACGAAGAGTCAGATATGACTGACAAATGACTAAACAGCGATGATAACGAATACTACTATTACTATTACTAGTGCTACTGCTACTATCACTACTACATGGAAAGGATTAGGTTTTATTAAAGCTGGTTAAAAAAAAAAACTGGAAAAAGAAAACACTACATCGCAGCCTAGTCCCAACTTACCTTTCCCACCTGGTAATACTTTGATCTCCTTTCTGCACTTTATGATCTAGCCAAACCTTACTGTTCTTTACAGATAAAACTCCATCCCCTATGTCTGTGCCTCTGTACTGACTATCTGCCCCCCACAGAACATGTTCTTACTTCTCCTCCTAGAAATCCTTATTTTCTTCCAAACTATTTAAGCAATACTTTCTATATTAAATCTTTCCAGATCCTCCAGCTCCTAATGTCCCCTCTCTCATTTATCTTATATTTATTTGGTATGTGTTGATGTGAATATTTTCTCCTGTGATTGAATGTAAGGTCCTTGAGGGTAGGAAATGTTTCATTTTTGTCTTCATACTCCAAGTGCTTGGTACAAAATAAACATTTAATAAACATCTGATGATTAATTACAGGGGTCATTACATAGAACCCCAAATGGCCATGCAAAAATGGATATTAGAAGAAATAAAGCAAAGATATATGAACCCAGAGAAGAGCACAACAAGGAAAAGCTAAGGAAAGGAAGAATAAGAATCAATAAAAAGAATAGCAAATAGATAGGATGAAGAGGAAAAGGAAAGTGGTAAGAAGAAGGGGTTGGAGTGATCTACGTATACACATTATGCATAATCAGTTAACATGATACCAATTTCTAACAAAATCTGCTTGGGGATAGAGCTGACCTGAGAACAGTAAAGACAACAGGGTTATGGTAGGAATTATCAAGACTTGGAGGAAGAAGGATTAGAGATCCAGGCTAGAAGAAAAATGGAGATTGGGAACAAGAAGGAAAACAGGAAGTCAGGATGAAATGAAATGAAATGCTAGAATTGTGGCCAGACTAGAGTTTAGGTTGCACCAAGGCGGGACTGACCTACTCCTTTCTCTGCCTATGATTTAATGGCCAGCCATAAGGACTTGTGAAACCCTCTCTTGTTCTAAGGAGCTGTACATACCAGCCTCCAGCCAGAAGGATGCTTGAAATTAGGGAAGAAGGCACACAACCCTGGCTGAGGATCCACAGGCATATCTCAGTTGCAGTGTTAGGAGAACCCACCTTCTTGAGACACTGTTCTCAACTCTTTTCATCCAGATGGTATTCTTAGCTTTTATATATGTATGTGTGTGTGTGTGTATGTCTATACACACACATATACACATATACACACACATATACATACACACATATAATAATTACTCATTTGTTGTCAGAATAAGCACAATATTCTCATTTTGCAGACAAATAAAAATATAATAGCTCACATTTGTATAGTGACAAAACTTGGAAAGCATTATACATGATCTCAATTGATACATTAATCTTTTAAGTTATATTTTATCATTGCCATTTTACAGATGAAGAAACTGAATTCTCAGAGAAGTCAAAGGACTCTCTCCAGATCACACAGAGAGTGTATGGGGTGGGTTTCTAACCAAGATCTTGTCAGACTGAATCTCAGATATAGTGACTTGACTCAGTCAAACAGCTAGTGTGTTGCAGAGCTGGGGCTAACTCCAGTCACCTAACTCTAAATATAGTGGGTTTTTTGTTCCCACTATAACACGTTGCCTTTCTCTTGTGCCCCAAGTGAAGTCAAGATCATGCTGTTATATTTTTTCTTTCCTTCTTTCTTTCTTTTCTTCCTCTTCCTTCCTTCCTTCCTTCTTTCCTTCCTTCCTTCCTTCCTTCCTTCCTTCCTTCCTTCCTTCCTTCCTTCCTTCCTTCCTTCCTTCCTTCCTTCCTTTCTTCCTTCCTTCCTTTCTTCCTTCCTTCCTTCCTTCCTTGTTTCCCTTTCTCTCTGTCTCTCCCTCCTTCCTTCTTTCCTTTCTATCTATCTCAAGTCACCCAATCTATGCCTCTGTATTTTGACTCCACACTCTTGCCTTTTTCCTCTGCTTGATCTTGACACCTAACCCTTGGATCCTGTTTTATCTTCTATGGTAATGGTACCCACATTTTTTTTTCTTTACTGAATGACTCCTGGTTACAGATACTGGCCTGCATTACTCCTTACCTGTTATGTCCTGGAAACCTGGCTCAGATCCTGGCCATGGGCTCTTATAAGATACTAATATCCCCAACCTGGCACTAACAGCAAGAAGATAATTGCTGGTTATACCTGTTTTTGTTGAAAAAAAAAAGTGAGATTATGCTTGTCATTTAATTCACTCTCAAAACCTGAGAACTCATCTCTAGGCTCTGTTGGCACCCTAACAGAAACCTCTTGAATTTCCAAAGCTTTTGCGTATACCAATACTGTCAATTAAACCTTTGGTCCACTATTATTCACTTTAGTACTTTGCCAAATATGCTACCCTTCATATGTTCAAAGATGTCACTCTGGGCTTACAATCGGAATGACCTGAATTTTCAAAGGATTAGTACATATGCAGTGAGACTTCTGGAATACGTATCTTATGCTCTTATGCCTGGTGCTCCTTGTGAGCAATATTTGAGGTGACCTGCTGGGCCTAGGGATTCATTCTATGGCCACTGAACAAAATGAAGTGCAATACCCTCCAACATTAATGATAGCTAACATTTATAAAGCACCCACCAAGTGTCAGGCACTGTGCTAAACACTTTACAACTGTAGTTTCATTTGATCCTCACAAAAATCCTGGGAGGCAGGGATATTATTATCATCCCCATTTTATAGTTGAGGAAATTGAACTTGACAGATATTAAGTGACTTGGCCAAGGTCACATTTTTTAGTAAGTATCCGAGGTCAAATCTGAACTCAGGTCTTCCTGACTCCAGGCCTGTGCTCTATCCACCACACCACCTAGCTGCTCCCTTAAACCTTGCTCCCATGGCTTGCTGTGGAAACTTCCTGTTATGTACTGTCTCTCTCCCAGTAGAGTGTGTGCTCTTTATGTGTGTATCTCTAGTATTTAGCACAGTGCTTTGTACATAGTAAGTGCTTAATAAAAGCTCATTTATTCATTCCAACCAGGAAGTACTCAAGCTCCAAGGCCCTCATACTCACTACAAAATGTGTTAGGCTCTCTGCAATCATTCTTTGCCAATGAGATGCCTTTCTAAGCCTAAAGCCAGGATTTATATGAAAACCATCCTAATGTATTAAGTAGTGTGTGGGGTATCTTTGATCCCCTTGTAATAATCAGTCAGAGAGTTATGGTAGGAAAGGCAAAAAGGAGTTTATTGCTTTCTCATGAGAAAGGGTAGCCTTCCCCTCCCCCCGCCCCCTGCCCTTCATTGTCCTAATAGCACTGGCCAGGGAGCACAAATACACACACAAAGCAGGTTTATATAGTCCCTAATGGAGAACCCCCACCCATCCACTGACTCCTTCTCCCATTGGCTGGGCCTCAGAGCTCACAGTTTAAAAGTGGGAACTTCTCCCCAAGAACAAAGGACAAAAAGGCTAGAAATAGGTAACTGTCTGCTCAGTAAAAAAAAAAGAAGGGAAGTGGAGGGGAATGGTGTAAGGTATAGACAAGGTTGGGATGAAGGAGGAGTCAGGCACAGTACAAAATATGTTACAAAGTGTGCTTCTCTACAAGGTTAGCTAGCTGCAGATGCTTAAGGGAGTGTGTTTTAATAATACCAGAAACAATTAACTCTTTGAGAAGGCTTCACTTCTGAGAGATCATCTCTCACAGTAGACTAATGTCAGATTATCTAAAACTTGTTCACACTAAGTCTAGAGATCTTACAATATCAAGAGTTTACCAGCTCTTTAAATGATCATTTGGAGGTGTTACATAGTTCTTTCTTTCATTTGTGTCAGTGACAATGGTTAATATGAATAAAGAAACCAAATCCATGACCAAATGCAAACAGAAATGGTAGTCCTAATTTTCCTGAATAAGATGCTTCTGTAGGAGTAAGGAAAGTTCTCTCACTCTTTGATAAAAGTGTAACACCGAGGACCACACTTACATGTGGGTCCCACAGAAGCCATCTTATGTTTGAGGTAATCTGTGATTTAAAATCATTTAAACCAGAGCTTGTGAGTTCCACACTAGAACAACTAGAGGACACATAAATCTAAGCAAAAGATATTAAATCTAAAAGTACAGCAAAATAAAGGACAAGAAAGATCCCTTCTATACATACGTTCCTACAGGTTACCATCTCACCATAATGAGAAGGAGCACACATATGCAGGGAATGAAGGAACACATACAGAGGGAACATGTGTGACTAGGGCCACTTAGGCCTCTGAAATCACATATCCACCAACACCTTCTGGTGATGCTGTCCTACTTTCTCTGCTGGGCATCTCTACTGATCTGATTTCTGCTACCATCTGCTGGTCTTCAACTATAGTCTCGTTTCTCTGCTGAGCTACCTTGATAGTTGCTAGAATTTCATCTCTGAATAGATTATAGTCAGATAGCCATATAGCCTGGGATGATTTTATGTTTTTGAGAGGAAAACCTCAGTGAAGAAACTCAGTTCTCAAGTATTTAAATCTGCTTTTGTTTTGTTTTGCACTTGTCTCAGCTGCTCTGCAAACTCTAATTCTTACTTGAGTTATGGGAGAAAAAACAACAAAAGTTTTCATTTTTATAAGGGCAAAGTTCTTATAAGTGGCTCAGACAAATCATTCCTATTTGCTATGTTTAGCCAAACTATAAAAGACCCGGGGCAAAGCTTTGGAAAAGTTCCTCATTTCAACAGCTGTCTTCTAGGCCCTCTCATTCTTCCCATACTTTTTGTATAGAATGAAAATCACAGATCATGTGGACTAGGCTGGATGAGAATACCTAAAGTGCTGGTCACCTTTACTCTGTTCCCAGCACAACAAAGAAATAAATTTGTTGTTGTTATTCAGTTGTTTCAGCCATATCTAACTCTTCATCACCCCATTTGGGTTTTTCTTGGCAAAAATACTGGAGTGGTTTGCCACTTTCTTCTGTAGTTCATTTTACAGATGAGAAAACTGAGGCAAATGGGGTTAAGTGACTTGCCCAGGGTCATATAGCTAGTGTCTAAGGCCAGATTTGAACTCAAGTCTTCCTGATACCAGGTCTTACTTTCTATCTGCTGTTACCACCAAGGTTGTTCCCCCTATCCCTTCTTAATACTTGCTACCAAAGTAGTTATCAAGATAGTACTCTAACCATGAGTTGACTAAGAGTATAAAGGTTGTCAACAATTTAAAGAGATTTCAGATCGTGCACATTTCCTACTTTTTTCAGAACAGATCTTATCTTATACCAAACTCTTCATTATTAATATAAACGTTGCTTATGCTTTAATCATGTGGGGAATCTCACCAGCTTGTTTAAGGTGAACTATAAAAGATCAGTTTGTCTCTACTATTTCTAAGAGCTTCTCAGAGATACAAATTCAGAGTCTTGCAGTGCTGGAACCTTTCTGCATCCTTGAAGTTAGAACAGCTGCAGTCGGAGAATTGTGCTTGCTTGTGGGGTGCAAAAAGTGCCCAACAGCATCTGACCTCTTAATCCTATTATCAAACTGTGTTAGCAAAAGAATTTAATTTAAATAATACCAGTTTAGACTTGCAAGTAAAGATTTGAATGATGAATATATAATTCTCTCTGTATCTGGCTCTCAGCAGAGTATCAAGTTGTCTTAAACTTCCTATTACACTTGCTAGGGACTTGATGCAAGACTGATTTTTTGCAGCCTGCTTTAAAAACCTCTGCCAGTTGAAGAGCTTTTATTTTTTTTCAGGTCAGTTAAAATGCAAATCCTGTTTCAATGACTTTCAGACTTCTCTGTTGATTAGTGGGCATTTAAACATCTACCCCACATCAGCTAACAAGACAATATGGGATTCACTATTTGCAGATTTGAGGAATTGATTCTATGCAACATGTTTCCAACATGATTTTTATTTATCCATGCTTTAAAATATGTCATAAATAATAAATATTTCTTGACATCACTGCAAAGTGCTGTGTGCATGTAAAGGCAAATTCTGATTATACAAAGAAATGAGACAGGGCAAATATTAGTCAATTTTATGGGGAAGGATAATCATTTGAATAGTTAAACAGAAGAGAATGATAGGATTATAGGGATCTGGAGAAGTCCAGCGTCATAGAGGTAGCATATAGATTTGATGTAGGTGAACTATATCAGAATGTGAAAATTAGACTCATAGGGGAAAATGAATGTAAAATAAAAAGTTCACACTATTGACAATACTTGACAGGAAAATCTCTTTTCAAAACAGACAGAACAACATATGATGAAATTTCAACCCCTCATAATATCAACTCTTAATGGAACTTGTGTATAACCGAGACTGAGTGCCAGCCCCTTGTGCGATATGCTGGCTTTGTTATGGTTGTAGCCTCAAGGTACATGCCCTTGTTCTATTTTATTTTATCAGACTTTAAACCTAACCAAAACCAAAAAGATGATCCTTTCCATATACAAAGCAGATCCAATTAAAGAGGATTGTGCATGTAGTTGCAAATATACGCCATGCTCATATACTTTGCTTCTCTAATACTATAACAAATTCAACTTTATGTTAAAAGTTCTCTTCCTTGTCTGGATTTCCTACTAAATTTCCTTCTGATCTCTTCTGTCTATTAAAAAACCCCCAAAACTTCAATGACCCTCTTTTCTTACTTGTTTTTCTTTGGGTAACTCTATTGCCAGTCCTGCTTCCTCCTACAAGTCTTCCTCCCCAACTCCCTTCCTCCCCCAGCCAAAATGAAAGAAAGAAAAAGAAAATCTTTGTATGAAAAATGCATGACTAAACCAAACAAATCTCTGTATTGACCATGTCCAAAAACACATGTCTCATTCTGCATCTTAAATTCATGTTCTGACTAATGGGAGCTGTATAACATGTATTATTACCAGTTCTCTGAAATGTTGGCTTATATTTTGGCAAGTTATTTATCTATCTACCTATCTTTCCTTCCTTCCTTCCTTCCTTCCTTCCTTCCTTCCTTCCTTCCTTCCTTCCTTCCTTTGTTCCTTCCCTCCCTCCCTCCCTCCCTCCCTCCTTCCTTCCTTCCTTCATTCCTTCCCTCCCTCCCTCCCTCCCTCCCTCCTTCCCTCCCTCCCTCCCTCCCTCCCTCCCTCCCTCCCTCCCTCCCTCCTTCCTTCCTTACTTCCTTCCTTCCTTCCTTCCCTCCCTCCCTCCCTCCCTCCCTCCCTCCCTCCCTCCCTCCTTCCTTCCTTCCTTCCTTCCTTCCTTCCTTCCTTCCTTCCTTCCTTCCTTCCTTCCCTCTCTCCTTTTAAAAAATTGCTTTATATGTTATATAAAACAACCCTGAGATCTTCTTTAATCATTATTGTAATTGGTTACCATACGACATCCTACGGTTTCCTCTGCTAAAAACCTATTCCTTAAGCTGTGTCTACATAGTAGTTTAGGAGACTGTTTTAATAGTACAATGCATGTGAAGGCATGAAGTAGGGTGGTAGTTATGTGAATAGAAAGCAGAATGTGCTAGAGATGTCAGAAGGATGGAAACGACAAGATCTGGCAAATAATCTGGTAAGAGAGAAACCAAGAATGACAGATAGGGCATTTTTATCTTTGTATCCCTAGCACCTGCTGCAGTGCCAGCCATATAGTGTGTGCTTAATAAATGCTTGTTGATTAATTCTAAAAGGGGAGCAGCAGCCAGGAAGGAAGATTGATCTGGGGAGTTACAGGGAGCATGAGTGGAACCAGGGTCAGTTTATTGTCATGACGGCTCTTTTCCAGTAGCATTGATTTAATTACTGTTTTTTTTATAACAGGATGTGAAGGGGGCAAGAAAAAAAGTGAAAGGAAGATGCATGCCAGCTGCATAAACTGCAAGATGCCAGGGTAGGCTCTGGTTTCTTCAGTTCAACTTCCATTACCTCTATTTATTAGCAATATGGCTTTGAGCAGTTCACTACACCTTTCTAAGCTTCATTTGCATCATTAGTAAAATGGGGATGATAACACATGGACTACCTCTCTCATAGGTTTGATTCTTCCATGGGTGTGAGCTCATCCATGTGGTTACTCCCTCCAGTGAAATAGATTACAACCTATCTATACCTTTTTATCTCGTGCTACATTTGTTCACATTCTTCAAACAAATCCTACACAATGAGTCTATCTGACAGGGTGGGAGCTTTCTTCTACATATTTAAATATTTTGCAGATGTTCATGGGGCACATGAGCCCTCACTAGCTCTTGCTAGACAACTGGCCCATCTTACAGAGGAAATGTCTGATGCTATTTTTTATTGTTTATTTGTATACTTTCCTCCTCAATGTGAGGTTCACCACATGTGAGGATCATTTGGTATATCACAGGTAATGTTCTTTGTAACATAGTAAGTGTTATGTAAATATTATAAACAATTTCTATTATTATACTCCCTTAAGTTGTGCCAATACTAAAAATTTTGAGGAAATTCAGTGTCACATAGACAAAGACAGAGTGTTAGGTATTATGGAAGGATGTAAAAAAATGTTCATCGAGATAGAGTTTTTTTTCTTTCTACTTTGCAAAGAACTCATTTTAGAAAAAAACGGGGAGAGGCAAGTAAACTTTTTTTGTTAGTCTGCTCAGATGATGTTTGTTTGGGGTTTTGCTGCATCCATGTGATTTCAATTCTTCCTGGTTTGGTATAACTCACAAAGTGTCATCAATGTGAAGATGGAAGGCACCCTAGAAGTCATCTTTCATCTCAGCTCCCAGGGCCCCCTCACCTTGGAGCATCTATCTACCATGCTAGCTCTCTTTCATTGATGAGTTCCTTCCACAGTCTTCCTTTGGAAAGGGACTGACCCTGGTCAGCCTTCGTTTCCTTCCCAATGCTTCTGACTTCAATGCCTCCTGCTTTCATCCCTCCCACCTCCAGCCCTTTTTCTGTTCCCGTGTACATATTATCTTTGCCCATTAAAATGCAAGCTCCTTGAGAGGAGGCACTGTCTTCCTTTTCATTGGTCTGTGTTCTTTCCTGATCTTTGGTAAAGAAGTATTAGAGACAGAGTAAACTTAGGAGCTTTCAAAACTTAGAATAACCAACAGAAATTCAGTAAGAAGACATAGGACACACTACATAGCCACTACAGCTGACCAGAGGGAGTAGCAGCTACCTGTGTGACCCACCCCACCCAGGGTACAGTATCTTTAAAGCAAGGAATCATCTTATTCATCAGCTGTGCTGGGTTTCAACTTGGTGGGAAGAATGGTTTCCTCACTTTCCTTTGCTAGCTCCTCATCCAGGTCACATTCACTGACCATAGGCATCCCAAAAGATTACATCCTGGGCCCTCCTTTTCACTTGGTGATCTTATCAGCTCCCATGGATTTAATTATCATTTCCATACTGATGATTCTCAAATCTACTGAATAACCCCAACCTCTCTGTTCAACTCCCGTCTCCCATCTCCAATTACATTTCAGACATCTCAAACTGGATGTCTATTAGATGTCTGAAACTCCATATGTCCAAAACTGAACCCATTGTCTTTCCCCATTAGGTTCCTACCATTGCAACCTTTTCTCATGACTGCTGAGGCTACCACTATCTTCCCAGTCTCTCAGGCTTGTGGCATCCTCAATTCCTCACAACCTCTCACTCCCCGGATGGAATCTGTTGCCAAGGCCTGTCAGTTTCATCTCTGTAAAAGCTTTTGAATATGATCCCATCTATCCTCTGATACTATCATCACTCTGTTACAGATTCTTATCACCTCATGCTTGGATAATTGCAAGACCCTGTTGGTGAGCCTACTTGCCACAGGTCTCTCCCAGCTCCAGTATGCCTTCTATTCAGCCATCAAAGTAATTTTCCTAATGTGTAGGTCCAGCCCTGTTGAGCCCCTACTAATTAAAATAAATTCCACTGGCTCCTTATCACCTCCAGGTTCAAATACAAAATTCTCTGTTTAGCACTGAAAGCTCTTCATTACCTTTCCAGTCTTCTCCTTGCTGTTCGTTCTCTGAACAAGAGACAGTCTATTTCTCAGCTCTGGGCATTTTCTCTGACTGTCCCCCAAGCTTGGGTTGCTTTTTTTCCTCATCTCTACCTTTTAACTTCCTTAGCTTCCTTCAAGTCTCTACTAAAGTTTCACCTTCTACAGCATCCCTTTTCCAATCCTTCTTGATTCTAGTTTCATCTCTCTTTTATTTCCTATTTGTCTTGTATATAGCTCATTTGTACCTTTTTGTTTACTTGTTGTCTTCCCCTTTAGGCTGTGAGCTCCTTGAGGATAGGGGTTGATTTTTCCTTCTCTTTATATCCCAGTGCCTGCTACATAGCAGGCACTTAATAAATGCTTATTGATTGACAGAAGTTTGATCTCACATTTCCCATGTATTAACTATGATGGCAGAGGTGACTGGGCATGTGGTGGGGAGAAAGAGACAGAGAGGGACACAGAGAGACAGAGACAGAGAGATAGACAGACAGAGACAGACAGAGACAGAGGCAGAGAGACATACACACACAAAGACAAAGATGGAGAGAGACACAGAGAGACAAAGACACAGAAGCAGCACCAGAAAGACAGAGACAGAGGCAGAGAGACAGAAAGATACACAGAGACAAAAACAGAGAGACAGAGACAGACAGGTTCTTCCTATAAAAAATCATGAGGGCTCCTCCTGCCAGCCTCTGCACTTAGTCTATCACTGAAGCACTGTTGATGAGTCTACTTGCCATAGGTCTCTCTCAGCTCCAGTATGCCTTCTTTTCAGCCACCAAAATAATTTTCCTAATGTGCCACAATTCCAGTCCTCATTTTAATCCTCCCTGTCCAGTTATTAATCTTTCTCCTGTCTCCTACTCCAGATCAGTTCAGGTTTACATGCAGAGCGCTAAAAACTTCAGCCCCATCCAATCAAAATCTTGTAATGCCTGTGCCAAGAGAATGACTCTTTAAGACACTAGATTCTAGCTTCCAAGGATCCACGTGGCAAGCACCCTGACACATCTAGGATGCTGCTAACACAGGTTCTTAGATCTGCTTTTCTAAAAGGAAAGCAGCTTTTGAGTGGTCAACAATCTTCTTTAATCACATATACCAACAGAGAAAATAAAGAACAGAGAAATAAAGACCAACAGACAGGGCTTCTGTCTGACCATAAGCAATGCATACATCACAGATCCACAGACAGATCCAGCAGTTTGACCATTACATACATGCATAGTTACCAGAGAGAGAAGCACCAAAATCTGGGTTTTCAAAGTTGGGGGAGAGGGAGTGGGGCTACGTAAGGACTACCCAAGTCTCATCTGGCGCAAGAATCTTCTTCCAGAGTAAAACACCAAAGCAAAACCTCACCTCAGAGTATATATACACTTTTCAGAGCCTGAGGCCATCACGACCCTTGTGACCCAGTGCCTCATTAGCAATTAACAAAAAGTGTGGGACTTCATACAAAACAAGCCTCCCCTAATCAAGCTTCCCCTAAGACCTCTTAGTGGACTAGGAAGATCTTTTAACTCCCATTAACATTACATCCCTGGAGATTATTTCTGCCTATAGATGTCTTCAAAAGGTACTACATTCCTTAGGAAATATTTCTCCTACTTGTTTTAGATATTATTGTTGATATTATTGCTAGATATTATTCTTTCTCAAGGAGAGGGAAGGATTAACTCCCGTGAATTTCTCCACTACCTTCTCGTAGTTCAGGCCAGTTTGAAATTAGTCTTTACTTTTCAAGCCCCCTCTCCCCCGCCCCATTCCCCCTCTTCTTGCTTAGCTGACTACTTTGGATCTAAGAACTCTCTATGTTTTTCTAAGAATCTCCTTCAGGTAGTGAATAAATAAATAATCATTACTGATAATTTCTCTTCTGTATTTTTCCCTTCCATTGCTCCATGTTGACAGTGCTTCCTATTCCTGGAATGCTTTCTCCCTTCTTATCAATTATGTTAACCTTTGAAACGATTGCATGAAGAGTGCCCTTCATTGCTTCTTGTACCTCATCTTGTACTGGAAATGGAAAGTCTTTACTAGTTCAGTTAATTGCCATATGATCCATGTATTTGTGGGCTTACAACCCATGAAGCTCAGAATTATGTCCTTTGATAATTATGTATTAGTCAACAAGTATTTCTGGAGTACCATGTGCAAAGCACTATACCAGGTGTAAAGCAGGAGGAGGTGGGGAGGACAGAAAAGGAATAAAAGGCATAATTCTTGCTCTGAAAGAGCTTTAAACATAGTAATAAATAATAATCATCTTTTTTCGTTATTTCACTATTTCTGCCTTATGTAATCCTCTCACATTCATGGATTTTTGCCTTCTTTAAAAAAATACCTTCTTTCCTCCTCTGGTTAAGGTTTAGTTAAAGATCCTGGTGGGGATTATCTTGGCCTTTGCATTCCTTTAGGGTCATATTTAGGACTTGGCTAAAGCACAGATTTGGCTTTGGGCACCCCTCCCTAACAAGCATTCTGCTTGGCAAAGCCTGCCAGGTGCCTGATTGTGCAGAGAAATGGGATGGGATTACTCAGTGTGACAGTCATGAGAGATTTCACAGATCACGAGACTTTGGAGAGACAAGTCAAAAGCAAGCCATGGAAATGTGGTCTGCCATCTTCCCATTTAATGAGAGCCCTATGCCATGGCAGATAGTCCATTAGGGGTGCAAGGTCAGACACTATCCTTGCTTTCTTAGACCCTCCCTCCACAAGGAGAAGTGCCTTCAGTCTGGGCAACTCTGGCATCTCATTTTCATTTTTGAAAATTCAGGCTTTGCTTTGTACCTGGTCAGCCACAGGGAAATTGGAATTCAAAATGACTTGGTAGATAATAAGCCTTTAAGTAATGGCACTTTTACGGTCCACTCTCAAAGGACTACAATGCCAACTTTGTTGTGAGGCAGATGGTAGGGAAAAAGGTGGATGTGAATCTGATCATTTAGCAGGCAAATTAATTTATGTGACAATAACCAGCCTCCAAATTGGGTTTATTGACTCATTACATTTTCTCCCTATGAAATTTTGTAAAATGCCAAACTCTACATTTTAAAGGAGCTGAAGGTTATTTTCTCATTTAAATAAGGAACAGACTCAGAACTACCAGAAATCTATAGTAAACCATATTACTCCAACTTTGAGTAAACCAGTAATCACTGTGTTGTTCAAGGGACAATATATTTATAATAAAATTAGCGTTCCTTAGGGAACTTTTAACCCATCTTAAAAAAAACCCAACAATTATTTAATTTCCAGAACATTTTCTTTTTGAGACACTTGGTTCTTTGTAGGAAATTGTGTGAATCCCAAGGACAAATGTTGAGTGAAGTAGACCGAGAATGAAAAGAAAATATACAAAGGGGAAAGTACTGCTTTATCTTCATCAGACTCTTCTGGAGGTCAAAGTTATTTATTTACTGTTTGATAAATCCCTCAGCTGACCTTCTAGAATCTAGTTAATAAGAAATGAATGGAAAATCAAGATATAGGAAACTAAAAAAAAAATACATGCTGCAAACCATTCAGTAAATTATTCAGCCCAAATTCTCCAAAAGTTAGAATCATTTCAGTAGCAGCCTTCCATCTAACCATGGTACTGCGGAAGGGCCTGACCTTTGGAATCACAGTATGAGAGTTCAAAACTTGTCTCTGATGCTTATTCCTTGTATGACTTCAAGCAAGACATCAAACATCCTGGGCCTCATTCTTCTCAATTATATAATGAGGGGGTGTCTTCTGAAGTGGGGAAACTAGTTGGTACAGTGGATGGAGCACTGGGCCTGGAGTCAGGATGACCTGAGTTCAAATCTAGTCTCAGAATACACTGACTAGCTTTGTGATCCTGGAAAAGTTACTTAACCCTGTTTGCCTCAGTTTCTTCATCTGCAAAATGAGCTGGAGAAGAAAATGGCAAACCACTCCAGTATCTTTGCCAAGGAACCTCAAATGGGGCCATGAAGAATTGGACATGACTGAAATGACTTAAGGACAACAGTAATCACAACAACAGTTTCTGAAGTTCCTCCCAGGACTGGATCTGCGATCCTTTGAACCTTTCATTTTTAGGTATTCTTGTTAATGTTGTAGTGTCTTGTATCAGAGAGATAGGGATGGAAACTGTGATTTCATTGGTATAGGGAACTCCTTGGTGAGGAAATTTCTTCCACCAATCCAGGCTGGCACCTTCTCTACAACTTAGAGTCTTAGAGTGTTGCCAAGAACACCAATGGGTTAATTGGCTTGCCTGGTGTCACAATCAGTATGTGTCACAGGCAGGGCAATGGCTTTGAGGCCAGCTCTGTATCTACTATTCCATGATACTTCCATATGGCTGAAAATGACCTAGTCCAAACTTCTGTAGTTGGATAGGTTCACATCTAAGCCATGAGGATCAAGGGAATTCATAACCTTCTCTTGTGATCTATTCCAGTAATGCTCAGTAACCATAGATGACTTCCCATTATCTATCAAATAAAGTTCAAACATCTTAGCTTGGCTTGAAATGCAGCATTTAGAATGAGAGGGTTTGAAATCTGGCCTTGATACTACCTGTGACTTAACTGGTATCATTCCATTTTTCTGTGCCTCTGTTTCCTCATTTGTAAAATGAGGGAATTGGACTAGATAATTCCTAAGGTCCCTTCCAGCTCGAAATCTATGACCCTGTCTTGCCAACCTCATCTCCCACTATTCTTCTTCATAATCCCCATTACCAAGTCAGATTAGATTACTTATCATTTCCTCCTGACTCCATGTCTTTGCTCAAACCATTCTTTGTGCCTGAAATGACCTTCTGTCCTTCCCCTTCCCATTTCTATGTTAAAATTCTACTCGCCTGTCAAAGGCTCAAATATTATCTTCTGAATGAAGCTTAAAAGTAACATCTCCCTCCTTTCAATCCTAATAGTACTACACATTTGTACCCCAAATTTGTTTTCCTTTCTTATAACACCTATTAGATCCAGCCTCGTATTATTATTCCCCTATGTCTCATCACCTTCTTATCCCTTCCCCCTTCTTCACCTAGACTGAAAGCTAGTTGAGGAGAGGAATTTTTGTTCACCATCTTTCTATCCCTCAAAGTATTTTGCATTTAGTATGAGCTTAATAGATGTTTATTGAATCAATGTATCATTTATATGACAGCAAACATTTCAAAGAGCTTAACATTATAGCTCAGTATATTAATCTTCAGGGGAATCATTCTATACTATACCAAAAAAGTAGATTGTATTTCAGATGACAGATTTTGATTAAAATAGGTCTTGTTGGCAAAAACTCACACAATTTTACTACATGTAAGCGGTCCTAGGATGAAAGCCAGTTTCCATTCTGTTTTAGTGTTGGAATAAACATTAGGACTTTCATAGTTTAAAGTGAAGAAAAATGCTTCAATAAAACCTTAGGTCATTTTGAATTAAAGATCAAAACCACTGAAGTTGACATGGACAACACTGTTTGCTAATTCATTAACCATTAACTAATAGAAAAGAATTGTAGTGATCATAGTATATAAAACTCTTTCATTTCAGGTAAGGAAATTGAAGGAAAATTAGATTGAGTGCCATAAGAATCATGTGAGTGATAATTAGTCTAGAGGAGAGAAACTTTGGGGTAGGGAGAAATATTTGAAAAAGCTTCCTCACAATTAGAGGTGTCCAGAAATAGAACGGACTGCCATGAGAGGTAGTGATTTTCCTATCGCTGTAACAGGTCTTCAAGTAAAAGCCAGATGACCATTTATCAAGTATGGTGTAGAAAGGATTCCTATTCAGGGATGATTTGGTCTTTGGAATATCTACCTACTCTAAGATTCTATAATTCTGTGAAACAAAGTGGTGTAGGAATTTGGAGAAGGAAGAAAAAAATTTTCAGATGGAGTAATTGGGTGTAATGTTAAGGGAAGTTGAAGATCTTCCCTGCCCCTCAATGGGCCCACGTGAGCTGCTTTGAGCTTTGGCCCATCCCACAGCTTGAGTCACATAGAGCTCCTGGTGGGAGGATCTTGCCAAAAGGGTGGAGCAGGAAGGGTGGAGAAGGCAGAGAGAGTGAGGCAGAGCTGGGAGAGAGCAAGGCAGAGCTGAGGCAAAGCAGCTAGCATGAGTGAGAGAGGGAGGAATTTTGCCTACAGGAGCTTGTTTGTGGGGAGGCTTAAGGGAGGGAAGGCTTGGGGATGTCAGTGTTCCCTGGATTGGTGGTGTGTATAAACTTCTTTGTTACCAAGGTGGAATTGGCTTTCTGGTATCTGAATAAATATTTTGGTTTTGCCTTTGAGGAAGAGAGTTATATATATTCTGTGAATTTACCCCGGAAATACACATGCATATTCATAGTGGCTGCTATGAGTATCACATTGGCTTTACACTGGGGTGGTTTCTTGAAATTGTTAAATGAGTTAGATTTCACCTTCTACACTTCATATCTTATTAGCACTTATTCTAAAGGTGCAACTGGGAAGGGACAGAAAGTGAAACTCAAATCTGTGCTTTTCAGTTTAACAAACATTTATTATTCATCTACTGTGTTCAAAACCTTGTGGTAAGTAGTGGGGATAGGGATATGGATAGAGTCTAATCCTGGAAATTCATTGCTACAGGGAATTCCAGGGTGATAATTATCTTCATTTTCCTCTCACCCTCTTCAACTACCTTTTCTGTGTTGTCTTCTTCCATTAGGAATGTAAGCTCCTCTAGGGCAGGGATAGTCATTCTTTCTACTTGTATTTCTGTTCCCAGTGTTTACCATAGTGCTTGGTACAAAGGTAGATGTTTATTAAATGCTAGTTAATTGGCTTTTCTGACACTTACAGCCTTACAGAGTTGCTTAGAATATTGAATGAAAGGTTAAATAGCTTGCCTAGATTTATACAATTAGTATGTATCAAAGCTGGTACTTGAATTCATGTCTTCCCAGCTTCAAAGTTAGCTCTCTCTTCACTGATGTACTACAGTGTGGATGGGGCAGCTAGGTGGTGCAGTGGATAGAGCACCAGTGCAGGAGTCAGGAGGACCTGAGTTCAAATCTCACCTCAGACACTTGACACTCACTAGCTATGTGACCTTGGGCAAGTCACTTAACCGCAACTGCCACATTCTGGGTCATCTCCAGTCATCCTGATGAATATCTAGTCACTGGATTCAAGTGGTTCTGGAGGACAAGTGAGGCTGATGACCTGCACAGCCTTCACTCAAAACAGTCAAGTGCAAGTCATGTCATTATTTCTCTGATGGCATAGTCTTCTTTGGCAATGAAGGATGAACACAAACACAGTGTGGATAGGAAATTAACAAAAAATAGTCCCTGTGCTTCAGGTAATTATGTTCTAGTTATATCTCCTTTGACTCTAAGTTGGTTGACGAGTTCCCTTTATATCCACATCATTCTTTTTAGACAGCTTCCTCCTTTCTCAGGATCATTTATTTGTCTTCAGAGTTTCATTTCTTAGAGCTTCCAAGTCTCCCTGTCTGATTTCACTCATAAAATATGATATTATGAAATTCCACCTTTCCCATCTCTCGATTCTTTGAAATCCACTCTCCTGAGATCTTGGATTTGTATTAATTGTTTTCCTGTTTTTCTTCTCCAAAAATTCTAAGATGGAGTAGTAATTTTTCTTCAAAAGTTCTCATCATTTCTACCTAAGAAACTCATTTTCTCCTTGTTGATCAGAATCAGGTCCTCAATACAAGGTGCTCATGTTATTTCTTCTGTATTTTAAATAATGATTATAATAATAACATTCACATTGGGATTTAAGGTTTATGTAGCCTTCCTGTCATCTCATTTGAGCCTCACAATATCCTTGTGAAGTATTGTTATTATTTTCCTCATTTTACAGTTAAGGAAATTGAGGCTGAGAGAGGTTAGATGACTTGCAGAGAGTCACACAACTAAACATAGTCCAATATTCAGTCCACTGTATGATCTTTGTTAAGTCATGTCAGATTACCATCCATGGGTTTTCTTGGCAAAGCTACTGGAGTGGCTTGCCAATTCCTTCTGCAGATCATTTTATGGGTGAGGAAACTGAAGTAAACAGGGTTATTTGTCCAGGATCACACAGGTAGTAAGTGTCTGAGGTTGGATTTGAACTCAGATTTTTTTCTGACTTCAGATTCAGTGCTCTATCCACTGAGCCATTTAGCTGCCTCTTACTGTACTACCTAACTTCTGCTAAATTATTTTTAAGGGAAGTTAGCATGGTGCATTGGTACAAACAGTAGATTTGGAGTAAGGAAAGACTGACTCAGATACTTGCTGTCTGTGTGACAATGGGCAGATAGAACTCTGGAAAACCTAGATATAAGCCAAAACTCAAGATCAGGAGTTAGGGTGCGGAATGTAATGAGCTAAAGAATATGAGAAAAGAGACTCTAAATCTTCACATTATAGGTCAGGCTGTCCCAGAATCTGATCCTGACTTCATTCCTGACCCATAGCAGAGAGATCCCTTTGTGGAAAAGGGAGTGAGTAGATTGCCCTGACAAACTAGCTGACACAGTGGTTTGAGAGCTGGGAGTAGAGTTCAGAAGATTTTAGTCCAAATTCATCCCCAGACACTTAAAAGCATTGTTACCCTGGGCAAGTCAATTAACCTCTGGTTGCCTTAACTTTTTCAACTGTAAAACGGGGATAATTACAATACCTACGCTGTACATGGTGGACATAGAGTAAGTGCTATGTAAATGCTTATTCCCTTCTACTTCTCTCAGACTCTGAGCCTACTAGCAATTTCTTAAATGTTAACAGCTCAAGATACATTTTTCTCAGAGGAATACAATTGAATATGTTGATGCTGAAGAGATGATAGGTGTAGCTAAAGGCAATCAAGGTAATTTAAGTGCTAATTATGCCAGACATAGTACTAAGTGCCAGGAATACTAATAAAAATACTTGCCCTCAAAGAACTTACATTCTAAAGGAGGAAGATTTCATGTAAAAAAGAGCTGATGGGAAGCTGGAATGATGGGAGGAGGAATCTACAAAGGGGCTGAGTGGAGAAATCTGGAGAGTCAGAAAGAAACATAGCCAGGAAGGGAATGAAACAAGATTGCCCTGAGTCTGTTCCCAGAATGGGAAACTAGAAAGAACTTAGCAATAGGAGGAGGTTAACATGGTGGAGGGATGTTTCAGAATTAGAAAATCCCAGATAATTTGGAAAGTTTCAGGGTGAGAAGGCAACTGAGTCATGGTGGCAAAATTTGGAGAGTCAGGATTGTTAAGGAACTGACAAGCTTTGAATCTCTAGTGAACTTGATACCTTGGATCCCTGTATCATTCTGGAATCTTCTCATTCATTTTCCATTCCCATTCACTTTACTTTTCCATTAAAACAAAAAGAAATGTGTTTCAGCAATCTCATTATGAGTGACTAGGCTTTGATTAGAATTTTGACTGAATCCCTATAGATTCTGATACTTTAACAACAAAGAGGTCACAATGGAACCAAATGTCAAGAAAAAATATTTTTAATAGTTTAAACTTTGTATTTGAATTTAAAATTTAGTTAAAAGATAAAAACTACTTGTATAGCTGTAGATTATGATTTTACAGATTTTAAAAAGTGCATCAACTGCAATTTGGTGACAGTTTATCTGTTAAAAGTATTATATATTAATTACTATATTCAATGCATGTACTCATATAGTACCCTCTCAATGCTCTCCTCTCTCATTCTCCCTGTCCCCCTCCCCCCCATTGTATGGACTCCTCTTTCTTCCCTTCTCCCTTGCCTTTAGCTTTTTTCTCTCATTTCCTTTTTCATTTTCTCCTTTCTCTTGTTGTGCTGTTATAGTAACAAATAGTAATTATTCTCATTTTAAAGGAAAAACATTATTTTGTCAAAGTATTTTTTTAGTTCATTTGATGATTGTCAACTTGTCTCAAGTTAATTTCCTCTGATTTCATGTCATAGTTTCATTTACCTTACCACAGATATAATCTTATTTTCTGAATTCAGTTGTTGTTTTTCATTATAAGATTTTATTCCACCCCAAGAACAAAAGTAGAGTGAATTATTATTAATTATTGAATTATTTTCACATTTCAACCTTAAGTATGTTAATCTTAATATCTGTTTTCTACTTTTTCATAGGACAGTACTATAATTTTCTGGAATTTTTTATTACACCATGGTAGAATTTTAAAGAGATATCCCAGATCACAAAGCAAGCTTCCTCCAAGTTTTGGCACCTAGGGAATTCAGAGCGTCTTGATTTCCCATAACTACTTACAACTATATGTTGTGGTTGTTGCTTTATTTAGTCCATTGGTGGGTAAAGAGGAAAATACGAAATGTAAAAAATATTTGGGAATGCCTGTAGATTTCATTTATCTCCTAAACAGGAATCATGGACAGATTCATAGCTTATATGCAGATGGAGACATCAACAATGTCAGTCCTTTGACATGTAAATGTGAGCTATGACAAAGGGCTCCTTGAGAGTTTTGAAGAATCATGGCAACTGATTTCCTTAGGATACAACCCTTCTAGCCATAGGAGTCATATTATTACCAGAGGGATTGAGATGGGAAGAAAACTTTCTATAGAAAATCGTAGAAAGGAAAAGAATGGAGAAGGATTTTGTTCATTAGAACCCTGTAGAGAAGCAGGTGGGCTGAGCATGAAGGAGTGAGCCTCCAAGCCAGGCTCAGATGGAGTAGGAGATCCCACCTGGTGCAGCAAGCCACCTCTCTGCCTCTCTCTATTGAGTCCCAGCTTGTCCTATGGTGCTTCTCTTGGCCCACATGCGTTTGACCTCCAGAGCTCTTGAACTTGGCTTAGTAACCTTATTTTGCTCTTGTGTTTCCTGAACTTGATTCCTGTTTGCTGCATCTGCTTTTCCTCTGCTCCATCTCCAAGATCCTGATATAATCATCAAAATAGTTCAATTTGCATAGAGATTTATGGTTTACAAACTATTTTCCTCACTACAAGTCTGTGAGATAGATTCTCTCTTTGTTTCCAATCCCTGACTGGTAATCTTATAATCGACTCTGAATTATTCTCTTTGATTTGATTTAACATGTTTTACCCCAGTGGTTCTGGGTCTCTACCCCCACCATAGCAGCTTAGCTAGAACAGAAATTGTTCAAAAGGGGGTTAGAGGCACACAGTTTTACGTATAATTCACAACTATAGAGATCCCAACTGTTTTCCTGGAAGATGCTATTATTTTCCACTAGCTCAGAAAATTCACTTGGACACTGTTGCTATAATAGGCTCAAATTATTTTTTTCTGGTTGTTTACATAAATATCTTCTTCAAAAATCATAGTCTCAAGTTTCAAAAGTACATTTGAACAACATACACACATTCATTTAAAGTTGAATGATATATTTTATTTTTACATCATCTTTCTTTTCTCCTCTACTCAGTGAATCATCCCTTACTGAAAAAGAAAAGAAAAGAAGAAACCAGAAAAGCAGGTTAGCAAAACTAAACAACCCATAGGATCATTCATCCAGAAATGAAAGAAACCTTAAAGGACATTTTACAGAGAAGCAAACTGAGACTTAGAGAGTCTGGTAACTTGCCAAAGGTCACACAGGTAGTAGGCAGCAAAGCCAGAATCATCCATCAAATGTGACAAGATAAAGTATCCCCAAAAGTCTTAGTGATATTTAAAATTAATAAAGTGATATTCTTCCTCTTGGATTCTAGTCACTCATCATCAGCCACCACTGAATATCTTTCCCTGGGTTTCCTATAGTCACCTCGAACTCAACATAAGCAAAACTGAACTCATTATCTTTTTCCAGAAACCTCTTTTCTAAACACATTTATTTATGTGTCAGCTATTACTCTCTCACACTCACCCATATTCACAATCTCAGTAATCATTAACTCTTCACTTTCCCTATTCACTCTGCCTTCTTATTAATTCAATTGCAAAGTCTTATTGGTTCTACCTCCATAATATCTCTTAAATCCTTCCCTTTGTCTCTATTCACAGACACTACCTCTGTCACAAGCTCTCTGGTTTAGTTTTTTTTTGGGGGGGGGAGAGGGGAGGGGAATATCCTCATCTCTTTCTGTTTATAAAACTGTTTATACCCTAGTATCCCCTTCCCACCCCCTGCCCCCACCTGCTTTTGCCTTAGCCTTTTTCTTTAATATCACCCTACCCCTAATTATCAGAATTCTTCTGTGCATGGAACCTTTTAAGCTAGTCATTTCCAGTTTCCTAGATAATTAGCATCTAGTTACCAGTAACCTCAGGGGTGGAAACCTAATCACTTTTTTCTATAAAATGCCTGCTGAGTCATTCTGATGCATGGAATGAAGATGAATACAGGAGACCCAGGGAGCTTGGGTAACAATTTGCCAAATCCTTGGAGCTGTCTTTGGCAACACCTTTGTAGACTCTCTCCTCTCCACATGGCCTTGAAGGCCATTATGACTGAAGCTTCCTAGATGCATCCTTGGTTGTAAGCCTTCTCACTTTGGTTTTGAATATTAATTTTGGACCCATGTGGGAGGTTGGTGCGTTTCTCTGGCCATGCTGTCTCTACCTCTCTCTTCTCATTCCCTAGGGTGTCTCTAGTTAAAGCTATTTCCTTTAAGTGAGGCAAATAAAAGGATCTATTGTTGTGTCAGCACTGATTGGCTCATTTAATTCTTGTGTAAAGGCCCTTTAGTCCCAGCAACAGATCTCTACAACTTCATCACCTTTCACCTGGATTATCCTAATAGCTTCCTAACTGATCTTTCCACTTCCACTTTCTCTGGTTTCTAATCCATCATCCACACAGCTGCCAAAATAATTCTCCTAATGCACAGATCTCAACATGTCACTCCATTGATTTAGAATATTCAGCAGCTCCCAAATGACTCTAGAATAAAATGCAATTTCTATAGCTTGGTACTTAAGGTTCTTAATGAAGTGGTTCCTACTTATTTTTTTAAAAGCAAAGAAACCTATTTATCCAAGTTAGTAGCAAAACAGAAATCAGAGAAAGTATACTAGGAGAAAATATACCAGAAAATACAGAGTGAAGGAGCTATTCCATTGGTAGAGGCAACTCAGGTCAACCAAAAAAGAGAATTCTAGATATTACCTAAGGGGTAATTCTCCAAAGTCTCTATTTTTAACAGTTTAGATATGCTGGAGGCTGCCAGCTCCACTCATGTTGCTTCTTCCTAATCTTATTTTCTCTTCAAGGGCAGCTAGGCGGTGCAGTGGACAGAGTACCAGTGCAGGAGTCAGGAGGGCCTGAGTTCAAATCTCACTTCAGACATTTGACACTCACTAGCTGTGTGACCTTGGGCAAGTCACTTAACCTCAATTGCCTCATCTTGGGTCATGTCCAGTAATCCTGATGAATATCTGGTCACTGGATTCAGGTGACTCTGGAGGAGAAGTGAGGCTGGTGACCTGCACAGCCCTCCCTCACTCAAAACAAAGTCAAATGCAAGTCATGTCATTATTTCTCTGATGGCATGGTCTTCTTTGGCAATGAAGGATGAACACACACATTTTCTCTTTGACAAGGGGAGGTGGAGTTGTCATTGTCCATCATGTCTTTCAAAGCTGTAAACCAAAAGTGTCCAAAGCAACTTGAGAGGTTAGAGACTGAGGAGCTTGAAGATATTCTGAAGAGCCTGAAGAGACTTTGAAGACCTGAAGATCTGAAGAGACTGAATCTCTTTTCTCTCTAACATAGGACACTGACCTCCACCACTAAGAGAGTTCTAGGTTGAAGAATTTTGGGTCTCCGGTGACATTCTACTTCTAGTCTGAAACTCTGTATTTCCTTGTAAAGATCAACTGGCTTAAGTCCAAAATCTGTAACTATACAGTATAAACACAAACATCAGTTATTTAAAACAATGAAGCTGATTTTCCTGGCATCCCAGGTCTTGAATCATCAATACCAAAAGAAAACAAATGGGTATTAATAGTACACTCAGTAGACATGGCACCATATAGAGAACCACCCAGGAAGATACTAGACTGACAACATTCCTAACTACATACAGGATAAAACACATGCACATTTAAATTAAATTCATTTCAATAAACATTTATGAAGTGCCTATTCTGTGCCAGGCACTGTGGTAAATTCTGGCGATACAAAAAGAGGCCAAAGACAGTCCCTGCCCTCAAGGAGTTAAAATCGAATACAGGAGACAATATATAAACACATATATACAAAGTAAGCAACATAGAAGATAAACAAGAAATACTGAAAAGAAGGAAAACACTGGAATTAAAAGCTATTAGTGAAGGCTAAGTAGAAGGTGGGATTTTAGTTGGAAGTTAACAGAAGCCACGGAGGGAGTGCGTTGCAGACATAAGATACAGCCAGAGAAAGTGTCCAAAGATGAGAGATGGTGTCTTTTTTGTTGAACAACTGGTAGGAATTGTGTTTGTCCTTCATTGCCGATGAAGACCACGTCAGCTGGTAGGACACTATTGCTAGATAACAGAGGACCTGTTGGGGAGCAAGGCTTAAGAAGACTGAAAAGGTAGGAAGAAATTAAGTTAAAGAAGGGCTTTGAATGCCAAACAGAGCATTTTGTATTTGCTCCTAGGGGCAATAGGAAGTCACTGAAGTTTACTGAGTAGGGGGTGTGACATGATGGAAGTACATGAATATTCACAGTACGCAGCAATTAATCAGATGGCTTACTAACAAAGTAAAGGTAGCTAACTTCAATAGTAATATAGCTATTGATTACTACGTATGCAATACAATTTAATGATAAGCAGAAATATATTGTTGTTGTTCAATCAGATTCAACAATTCGTGTTCCCATTTGAGGTTTTCTTGGCAAAGATACTTGAGTGGTTTGCCATTTCCTTCTCCAACTCATTTTACAGATGATTAAACTGAGGCAAATAGGAATAAGTGACTTGCCCAGGGTCATATGGCTAGTAAGTGTCTGGGGCTAGATTTGAATAGAGGGAGATAAGTTTTCCTAACTGCAGGTTCTGTACTATATACACTATGCCATCTAGCTAAGTATTCGAAAAACAATCAACAGGTACTGCTAGAGTGTGAACGTAAAACAAAGCATTGTCATATAGATGTAACTGCAAATTAAGACATACTCATATATGTTAGTAATTCAATTGTACAACAGCAACAAAAAAAATTGTACAGCACTAAAAAGAAAATATATAGTTACATGTATGACTTTTTACATGGGCAATCTCCAGTGTTGTTACTCAGATACACATGTAACTGTATCATCATGTTTATCTATAACATAAGACTAGTGACTTGTTTAATAGGCCTACTTCCCTTAGAATAGGCCCAACTTCCCCCTACATCACTGATTGATCTTTTAGTTCCTATACCAGAGCTAGTAGTTGGTATGGGTTGACCATCAGATCATTGTAGACTTATTTGTCTACATCTGGGCTAACAGCCACGTCTCAGTGGGTTGAATCAGCATCCTAGGAATCTCCGTAGCAGTTTTGGGCAGGAAAGTAGTTTCTTCTGGTTTAGTTCTTTTGCTCTGAAAATACACACGGTTTTCTTTACTACATGTATCATTCTCAGTGACCATATCTAAATCAGAAAGTCTCTGTACACTGGTGCGCAGTCTCTTTTCCTTTTGTGTAGGTGAGTGTCAGTTTTTGCCATTTGCTTTTCCAGACTTATTTCAGATTACTTCCCTCCACAAACACTTCCAGCCAAAATGGATAACTGTCAATTCCCTGAATCTGACATTTCATGTCCCACCACTGTGTATCATTTAAAGCTATCCCCTATGCCTGGAATTCTCTCACTTCTCCTCTGTCTCTTGCTATAGAGTCTTTGTCTTCCTTCAAGGCTCAGCCCAAATGCTACCTCCACAGTTAAACCTTTCCTGATTTTCTGTTTGCAGTATCTCCTTCCTCCACAAGTTTCCTAGTACTCTACGAAGTTTTGTGTTCCTGCAGGAAAATGTAAACTTTTTGATGTCAGCGACTACTTCTTTTGTGTCTGTTCTCAGCACTGAGACCTATACTATATGCATATGTATGTAGCAGGGCCTTAATGCAAGTTTGCTGAATTGAATAGCATGGTAGTTGTGGTGATACAAATGTTTTAGGGTTGGAGCAGAGTGAATGTGAGTGAATATGAAAGCTGGGAGCCTGATACAGAGGTTTTTAAGTGGACATTTTATGGAGAGAACAGAAAATGAATGTAGGTGATGGGAATGGTAGGGATTTTAAGTTAGGAGTTGAGAGGTCACATTGCTATGGTACTTACCTTAGATCTCTTTCCCCTCAATAGTCAGAGGGTGTGTATTAGTGTCTAGTGAGCAGTGATGGAGACTGTACAATCAGATTCGGTCTCAGTCACGTGCAGTTTATCTCCATCATGGACACAACTGAGCATGACTTTTTATTTCCAAAGGAGAGTGCCTGAATGAGGCAACCTAACATAAAGGAGGAGTCACAGAAGATGCCTTGAAAGATAAAGTCCTGAGAATTGCTTTAAAAGCACTAGTTGTGTTTGTTGCTCCTAGTGAGGCTCCTTGTGGCCACCTATGGAATTGCATAGATGGAGGCACCTCCCACCATTTAATTCATATTTATCAAGTATCTACTATGTTTAAAGCTTTATGTTAGGACCTAGCATACAAAATAAAATGGAAACACCAGTCCCTATCCTCAAGGGTTTACACTGAACTTGGGGATACAACAAACAGTAAAAAGATAAGTGCATATACAATAATTTGAGAAGGGAGAGAGCTTTAATATCTTGGGAGATCAACAAAAGTTTCTTTTAGGAGTTAACATCTTGCCTGAATTTTGAAAAAAACTAGATATTCTAAGAGGGAAAGGCAAAGAAGATATGCTTTATAGGCCTGAGGAGTAGGGGTGGGTGGGTGCAGCTTGAATAATAAGACAGTGGGAAATAAAATGTCAGGTTTGCTGGAATTTAGGGTCCATAAGGTAGAGAGTAATGTGTAATAAGTCTTGAAAGGCAGTATGAGACTAGATTGCCTCACTACATAAAGATGATTGAATGTTACTTCCCTTTGTCCTTGTTTTTGTGTCTGAATCAGAAATCTGCTCCAATTGCTGATAAAGAATTGAATATTCAATTTATCATATTTTTAAGTCATAGAATCTGCTTGTATACTATAATGCATACATGACCTCATCAGTGCCAGTACTCCTGACACCAAAGCAGATTACACCTGGCATGACTTTTCTTCTTACGTGATTGTTATCCATGGTCTTCTATAAATCTTCCATCAAGGAGCAGCCCAATGCATTGGAGGCCTTCCTCTATTTCTTTTAAGACTGCATGAATGCTAGAGCAATGGTTGGTTGTTTCACTCTGCACTGTAGAGATTATGTAACAGTCAAAAGTATGTACATCTATATGATAGATGTACCAATGGCCATTCAATAACTGCTATTAAATAGCTCTAGAGTAAGTGAAGTTGAGTTCAGATCTCACCCTTGCTAGTTTTTCCCTGTATGTACTGGAGTAAACCAGTTTTTCTCTTCAGGTCTAAATTTCATCATCCATATACTGAGGGATTGGTACTCAGATGACCTCTGAGGTTCGTTCTAGTTCTAAATCTATGAATCTGTCCTCTTATATGAACATACTTTGCATATATTACAGAAAACTCTATTTTCTTATGTGAGGTGGTAGGAATAAGTACAACAATAACTAACATTTCATCTTTTATAATTTTAGAATATACTCTTCTCATGATATTCTGGGGGACAGGAAATGTATATATGATTGTTCTATTTTACAGAAAAAGAAATTGAGGTCCAGATTAAGTTATTGCTTTATGGTCACGTGTTCAGCAAATGATAGAGTGCATCCTCTAGTCTCTGGATTACTAATTCATATCTTTTTATTATGCCACAATGAGGCTTTTAAAAATTTATTTTAAAATAAAGTAAAAGTAGAACAACAGTAGCCAGCACACAATGCTTGTTGAGGGGGGTGGAGCCAAGATGGTCAAGTGAGAGCAACTACTCACCTAAGCTCTTAAACAAACTCCTTCAGATACCTCTAAGGAGAGAATCTGACCAAACTTTGGAAGTGCAGAATCCAATAGGAGACAGACTGTGGCAGATTCACAGCCCAGGACAGACTAGAAGGTTGACAGAAAGGATCTGTTCTGCATGGGTGAGCCCACAGCTCATCACATAGCGTGGGAGGGGCCCTGGGAAGCCTGAGGCAGCAGCAGGTGGAACAGTGGAGCTGCAGCCCAAGGTGAGAGCCCAGCAGAGCCCAGCAAGTGACAGCTGCTGAGCCCCAGGTATCAGCTGCCGCAGCTCCTGAGACTTTCAGCCCGCAGATTAAATGTCTGTAAGTCACCTACTTGAACTTCTGGGAGCCAGGATGGCAGAGTGATCAGTAAATGCTCTCTCCTCCCCCCTTGATGACCTTGAAAGAACCATAAAATATTTCCCCAGAAAAATCCTGGATCAGTGGGAATACCCCAGGGGGCAAACAGCCTCATAAAACCTGAGGCTAGGAGAATAGCTAAGGGAGATTCTTCCTACTGTGGCAGAGGAGAACCTGAAGGAGAGGGGTCCCAGGGTGGTAGAAACTCACACTAGGACCAAGGTGAGCCTCAGCGCTAGAAGAGGACATCCAGGAGGGGTGAAACTCACACTAGGATCCAGGCGTGCCTCAGCACTGAAGGGGAAATGGGAAGACAATAGGGCAGCTGGGATCACCAACCCATGACCTGGCCTTTGCCTCAGTTCAGCTGAGGAGATCACCCTTGACCAGACCACCCCTCCCCCATGCTTAACAAGCTAGCCCTAGGGCTGATCCGGGAAACACAAAACAAAAAGATAAAAAGACACCTGCTCTCAGTTTTTTCACACCAGTCAGCTCAACACCAAGTTCTGCAGCTTCTAACTGACAGAACCAGAAGGACAACACAAATCAGCCTCATGAGCAAGAAAAAGCAAAACAGGGGTGAAAAAACCATAGAATCTTTCTATGGGGACAAAGACCAAAACACAAATACCAAAGAGGTCAGTGGTGAGACTGTACTTCCATCTGGAACTTCAGAAGGAACTAAGAACTGCTTGCATGCACAAACAGCTCTCCTGGAACAGCTGAAGAAGGAAATAGAAGAGAAACTGGCCAATGATTTTAAAACTACGAAAAGAGAATTTCATGAAGAGAACATCTCTTTAAAAAGGAAAATTGAACAAATGGAAAAGGAAGCACAAAACCTAACTGGGAAAACTGAATAAATGAAAAAGGAAGTTCAAAAACTAACTGGAGAAAATAATTCCTTAAAAGGAATAATTGGACAGATGGAAAAGGAGATGCAAAAGTTAACTGAAGAAAACAATTTGATAAAAATTGGAATTGGGCAAGTAGAAACTAATGACTCTGTGAGACAAAAAGAATCAGTCAAACAAAGTCTAAAGAATGAAAAGACAGAAGAAAATGTAAAATATCTAATTGGAAAAACAACTGACCTGGAAAATAGATCCAGGAGAGAAAATTTAACAATTATTGGCCTGCCAGAAAGCCACGATGAAAAAAGAGTCTGGACAATATCTTCCAGGAAATCGTCAAGGAAAACCGCCCTGAAGTGCTAGATACAGAAGGCAAAATAGTCATCAAAAAAATCCACCATTCACCTCCTGAAAGGGATCCCAAACTCAAAACCTCAAGACATATTGTTGCCAAATTCCAGAACTATCAAAACCCCAAGAAATATTGTTGCCAAATTCCAGAACTATCAAGTGAAGGAGAAAATGCTAGAGGCAGCCGGAAAGAAACCATTCAAATATCAAGGAGCTACAGTCAGGATCACACAGGACCTTGCAGCTTCTACATTAAAAGATCAAAGGAATTAGAATCCAATATTCTGTAAGGCAAAAGAGTTGGGACTACAGCCAAAGATCAACTACTCAGCAAAGTTCAGCATAACATTTCGGGAAAGGAGATGGTTATTCAGCAAAATAAGGGATTTCCAGACATTCCTGACAAAAATACCAGAACTTAATAGAAAATTCGATCTTCAAATGCAGGTCTCAAGAGAGGCATAAAAAGGTAAAGGGGGGGAGGGGAACTTGTTACTCAATTTGGGCAAACTGTTTAGCTCCCTGTAAGGGAAGATGATACCTGTTAATCTTGAGAATTGTGCATCTGTTATGAAATATATAAGGGATATACATAGAGGGAATGGGTATAAAGTAAATGATGTCATGTTAAAAATCTGATTTAAGTATGCAAAGGGATTGTAACAGGAGGTGTGAAAAGGAGGAAGCAGAAAATGGTAAATTACATCACAGGAAGAAGTACAAAATTATAGTAGTGGGAAAGAGGGGAGGGAGATGAGCATTGTTTGAGAGGTACTCTCATCTGATTTTGTTCAAGGAGGGAACAATAAACTTAATTAAGTATAT
Organism: Notamacropus eugenii; assembly: GCF_028372415.1. Lineage (NCBI taxonomy): Eukaryota > Metazoa > Chordata > Mammalia > Diprotodontia > Macropodidae > Notamacropus > Notamacropus eugenii. The sequence goes on from NC_092875.1 coordinate 269,625,244, forward strand.
AATTCTAACCAGTTCTATAGGCAGTAGGAGGGGAAGGGGGAAGAAGAGGGAGGGGAAGCTAAAAGGGAGGGAAGAAGCAGTAAGTGTAAAGGGGAGTAAAAAGGAGAGGGGCTAAAAGAAGGAAGGAAAGGCTACAGGAGGTGGTGGTGAAAAGTGAAAACTATTGAGGAGGGGAAGGGTGATGGGAGAACTAAAAGCTCAAACAGTGGGAAAGAGGATGGAGGGAAATACACAGATTGTAATCATAATTGTGAATGTGAATAGAATGAATTCTCCCATAAAATAGAGAAGATAGCAGAGTGGATTAAAAGCCATAATCCAACAATATGTTGTTTACAAGAAACACATTTGAAATGGGGAGATACACACAAGCTAAAGGTAAAAGGTTGGAGCAGAATATATTGTACTTCAACTGATGTAAGAAAAGCAGGGGTAGCAATCCTAATATCAGACAAAGCAAAAGCAGAAATAGACCTAATCAAAAGAGATAAGGAAGGAGACTATATCCTGCTAAAAAGCACCATAGATAATGAAGCAATATCATTACTAAACATGTATGCTCCAAGTGATATAGCATCCAGATTCTTAGAGGAGAGGTTGAGGGAGTTGAAGGAAGAAATAGACAGTACAACTATACTAGTGGAGGACCTCAATCTCCCCCTCTCTGAACTTGATAAATCTAACCTCAAAATAAACAAGAAAGAGATTAAGGAGGTAAATAAAACTCTGGATAAGGCAGATATGATAGCTCTCTGGAGAAAATTGAATGGGAATAGAAATAGTGCTTTTTCTCAGCAGTACATGGTACATATACAAAAACTGACCATGTACTAGGACATAAAAACCTCACAATCCAGTGCAGAAAGGCAGAGATATTCAATGCATCCTTCTCAGATCATAATGCAATAAATATTATATGTAATAAAAAGCTATGGAAAGATAAACCAAAAACCAATTAGAAACTAAATAATCTAATCCTAAAGACAGATGGATTAAACAACGAATCATAGAAGCAATCAACAAATTCATTCAAGAGAATGACAATAGTGAGACAACCTACCAAATCTTATGAGATACTGCAAAAGCAGTTCTTAGGGGAAGTTTTATATCTTTGAATGCCTACATAAATAAAATAGAGAAAGAGGAGATCAATGACTTGGGCATGCAGCTGAAAACCTAGAAAAAGAACAAATTGAAAATCCCCAAGTAAATACCAAATTAGAAATACTGAAAACCAAAGGAGAGATTAATAAAATTGAAATTTAGAAAACTATTGAATTAATAAATAAAACCAATAGTTGGTTTTATGAAAAAACTAATAAGATTGATAAATCTTTGGTCAATTGGATTAAAAAATAGAAAGAAGAAAATCAAATTACTAATATCAAAAATGAAAGGGGTGTACTCACCTCTAATGAGGAGGAAATTAAAACAATAATTAGAAATTACTTTGCCCAACTTTATGCCCATAAATTTGACAATCTAAGTGAGATGGATGAGTATTTTAAAAAGTACAAATTGCCTAAATTAACAGAAGAGGAAGTTGAATACTTAAACAACCCCATCTCAGAAAAACTTGATAAATCTATTACCAAGAAATTGAATGAGCTATCAATGAACTCCCTAGGAAAAAATCTCCAGGGCCCGATGGATTTACAAATGAATTCTATCAAACATTTAAAGAACAATTAATTCCAGTACTACATAGACTATTTTTGAAAATTAGGGAAGAAAAAGTCCTCCCAAATTCTTTTTATGATACAAATATGGTTTTGATACCTAAACCAGGAAGAGATAAAATAGAGAAAGAATATTATAGACCAGTTTCTCTAATGAATATAGATGCAAAAATTTTAAATAGGATTTTAACAAAACAAATTCAGCATCTTATCACGAGAATAATACATTATGATCAGGTAGGATTTATACCAGAAATGCAGGGCTGGTTCAATATTAGGAAAACTATTAGCATTATCAATCATATCAGCAACAAAACTAACAGAAACCACGTGAAAAAGCATTCCTATTAAAAATGCTGGCGAATATAGGAATAAAGGGAACTTTCCATAAAATAATAAGCAGTATCTACCTAAAACCTTCAACAAGCATTATATGCAATGGAGATAAGCTAGATGCATTTCCGATAAGATCAGGAGTGAAACAAGAATGTCCATTATCACCACTATTATTCAATATGGTACTAGAAATGTTAGCTATAGCAATTAGACAAGATAAAGAAATTGAAGGAATAATATCAGGCAGAGAAGAAACTAAGTTATCACTCTTTGCAGATAATATGATGATATATGTAGAGAATCCCAGAGATTCAAGTAAAAAACTACTTGAAATAATAAACAACTTTGGCAAAGTTGCAGGTTACAAAATAGACCCACACAAATCTGCATTCCTATAGATTAGTAACAAAGTCCAACAGCAAGAGATAGAAAGAGAAATCCCATTGAAAGCTAGGATAGACACTATAAAATATTTGGGAGTTTACCTGCCAAAGCAAACCCAGGGACTGTATGAACACAATTACAAGACACTTTTTGCACAAATAAAGTCAGATCTAAGTAAGTGGAAAACCATCAGTTGCTCATGGGTAGGCCGAGCCAATATAATAAAAATGACAATTCTACCTAAATTAATTTACATATTTAGTGCCATACCAACGAAACTATCAGATAATTATTTTCTTTTTCTTTTAAATTTATTTTTTTAAATTTTTTTAAATTTTATTTTTAACATTCATTTTCACAAAATTTTGGATTCCAAATTTTCTCCCCATTTCTCCCCTCCCCCCACCCCAAAATGCCGAGCATTCTAATCACCACTATCACCAGTCTTCCCTCTCTTCTAACATCCTTCCCTTCCTGTATCCCCATCTTCTCTTTTGTCCTGTAGGGCAAGATAAATTTCTATACCCCATTACCTGTATTTCTTATTTCCTAGTAGCAAGAACAGTACTTGACAGTTGTTCCTAAAACTTTGAGTTCCAACTTCTCTTCATCCCTCCCTCCTCACCCATTCCCTTTGGGAAGGCAAGCAATTCAATATAGGCCATATCTGTGTAGTTTTGCAAATGACTTCCATGATAGTCGTGTTGTGTAAGACTAACTATATTTCCCTACATTCTATCCTGCCCCCCATTGCTTCTATTCTCTCTTTTGATCCTGTGCCTCCCCAAGAGTGTTGACTTCAAATTGCTCCCTCCTCCCATTGCCCTCCCTTCCATCATCCCCCCAACCCTGCTTATCCCCTTCACCTCCACTTTCCTGTATTGTAAGATAGGTTTTCATACCAAAATGAGTGTGCATTTTATTCCTTCCTTTAGTGGAATGTGATGAGAGTAAACTTCATGTTTTTCTCTCACCTCCCCTCTTTTTCCCTCCACTAAAAAGTCTTTTGCCTGCCTCTTTTATGAGAGATAATTTGCCCCATTCCATTTCTCCCTTTCTCCTCCCAATATATTTCTCTCTCACTCCTTAATTTCATTTTTTTAAGATATGATCCCATCCTATTCAACTCACTCTGTGCTCTGTGTGTGTGTGGTGTGTGTGTGTGTGATCCCCCCAACTACCCAGATACTGAAAAGTTTCCAGAGTTACAAATATTGTCTTTCCATGTAGGAATGTAAACAGTTCAACTTTAGTAAAGTCCCTTATAACTTCTCTTTGCTGTTTACCTTTTCATGCTTCTCTTCATTTTTGTGTTTGAAAGTCAAATTTTCTTTTCAGCTCTGGTCTTTTCATCAAGAATGCTTGAAAGTCCTCTATTTCATTGAAAGACCATTTTTTCCCCTGAAGTATTATACTCAGTTTTGCTAGGTAGGTGATTCTTGGTTTTAGTCCTAGTTCCTTTGACTTCTGGAATATCACATTCCACGCCCTTCGATCCCTTAGTGTAGAAGCTGCTAGATCTTGTGTTATCCTGATTGTATTTCCACAATACTTGAATTGTTTCTTTCTAGCTGCTTTCAATATTTTCTCCCTGACCAGGGAACTCTGGAATTTGGCCACAATGTTCCTAGGAGTTTTTCTTTTTGGAACTCTTTCAGGAGGTGATCTGTGGATTCCTTGAATACTTATTTTGCCCTCTGGTTCTAGAATATCAGGGCAGTTTTCCTTGATAATTTCATGAAAGATGATGTTTAGGCTCTTTTTTTGATCATGGCTTTCAGGTAGTCCCATAATTTTTAAATTGTCTCTCCTGGATCTATTTTCCAGGTCAGTTGTTTTTCAATGAGATATTTCACATTGTCTTCCATTTTTTCATTCTTTTGGTTTTGTTTTGTGATTTCTTGGTTTCTCATAAAGTCATTAGCCTCCATCTGTTCCATTCTAATTTTGAAAGAACTATTTTCTTCAGTGAGCTTTTGAACCTCCTTTTCCATTTGGCTAATTCTGCTTTTGAAAGCATTCTTCTCCTCATTGGCTTTTTGAACCTCTTTTGCCAATTGAGTTAGCCTATTTGTAAAGGTGTTATTTTCTTCAGCATTTTTGGGGTCTCCTTTATCAAGGTGTTGACCCACTTTTCATGCTTTTCTTGCATCTGTCTCATTTCTCTTCCCAGTTTTTCCTCCACCTCTCTAACTTGATTTTCAAAATCCTTTTTGAGCTCTTCCATGGCCTGAGCTCATTGAATATTTATTTTGGATGTTTGGGATACAGAAGCCTTGACTTCTATATTTTTCCCTGATGGTAAGCATTGTTCTTCCTCATCCAAAAGGATGGGAGGAGATATCTGTTCACCAAGAAAGTAACCTTCTATGGTCTTATTTTTTTTCCCTTTTCTGGGCATTTTCCCAGCCAGTTACTTGACTTTTGAGTTTCCTTTCCACACCCTCCTTGCCACCAGATCCTCCCAGCTAGTGCTGGGGGCTGAGATTCAAATGCTGCTCCCCAGCCTCAGGGCTTTCGGCAGGGGTGGGGCTGCTATTGTGTGAGATTAAGTTCAGGTGCTCAGTTGGCAGCAGGGCTGCCACACCTCAGGGGGTTTATGCGGAGATCTTCAACAATGGATCCAGGCTCCTCCCTGCTTTGGGAGCCCTTGTCCACTGCCACCTCTTCTGCTGTGTCCCGAGGGGGCCTAAGCTATGGAGACACCCCGCTCCCCTCTCAGCAAGCTGAAAAGACCCTCTCACTGACCCTTGGCACCTGTGGGTAGAGGGACCTGCATGGCTGCTGGAGATTCTGTCCCTGAAGCCTGCTCAGATCTGCTCCCCTAAGTGCTGCACAGCCAAGGCAGGGCTGGGCTCTGCTCTGGGTCTGGTGCTCGATGGACCCTTAGCATCAGTTTTTCAGGTCTCTCTGGAACAGAAATCTCCTCTACTTTGTTGTTCTGTGGCTTCTGCTGCTCCAGAATTTGTTGGGAGTTCTTCTTTACAGGTATTTTATAGGCTGTGGGTTCGGAGCTAGTGTATGTGTATTTTTCTACTCCACCATCTTGGCTCCTCCCCTAATTATTTTCTAGAGCTTGATAAAATAATATCAAAATTCATCTGGAAGAACAAAAGGTTCAGAATATCAGAGGGACTAATGAAAAGAAATGCTAGGGAAGGTGGTCTAGCACTACCAGACCTCAAATTGTACTATAAAGCAGCAATTGTCAAAACCACTTGGTACTGGCTAAGAAACAGAAAGGTGGACAAGTGGAATATTCTAGGTACTCAAGATACAGTAGGCAACGAATGTAGCAATCTCCTGTTTGATAAACCCAAGGACCCCAGCTTCTGGGATAAGAACTCACTGTTCGACAAAAATTGCTGGGAAAACTGGATAAAAATGTCGCAGAAACTAGGCATAGACCAATGCCTGACACTGTACACAAAAATAAAGTCCAAATGGGTACACGATCTAGGTATAAAGATTGATACCATGGACAAATTGGAGGAGCATGGAATGGTGTACTTATCAGATTTATGGAGAAGGGAAGAATTTTTGACTAAAGAAAAGACAGAAAGCATTATAAAGTGCAAGATGGATAATTTTGATTACATTAAACTGAAAAGGTTTTGCACAACCAAACCCAATGCAACAAAAATTTGGAGGGAAGTAGTGTACTGGGAAAGAATTTTTACAGCTAATCTCGGGGATAAAGGCCTCATTTGTAGAATATATAGAGAACTGAGTCAAATGTACAACAATACAAGTCATTCCCCAACTGATAAATGGTTAAAGGATATGAACAGGCAATTTTCAGAGGAAGAAATTAAAGATATCTACAATCATATGAAAAAATTCTCTAAATCACTTTTGATTAGAGAGATGCAAATCAAAACAACTCTGAGGTACCACATCACACCTATTATATTGGCAAACATGACAGAACAGGAAGATGATAAATGTTGGAAAGAATGTGGGAGAGCTGGAACACTAACTCATTCTTGGTGGAGCTGTGAGCTCATCCAACCATTCTAGAGAGCAATTTGGAACTGTGCCCAAAGGGCTACAAAAATGTGCATACCCTTTGACCCAGCAATATTGTTTCTAGGATTGTACCCCCAAGAGATCATAAAAATGGGAAAGGGTCCCACATGTTCAAAAATATTTATAGCAGCAGTCTTTGTGGTGGCCAAAAACTGGAAATCAAGGGAATGCCTATCAATTGGGGATTGGCTGAATAAATTATGGTATATGAATGTAATTGAATATTATTGTGCTATAAGAAACGATGAAGAAGGAGACTTCAGAGAGTCCTGGAAAGACTTGCATCATCTGGTGCTGAGCTAAAGGAGCAGAACCAGGAGAACTTTGTGTATGGAAATGACCACAGTGTGCGAGAGTGTTTTCTGGTAGACTTGGAACTTCATAGCAATGCAAGGACTTAAAAAAAAAAATTCCCAATGGTCTTCTAAGGCAAAATGCCTTCCACATCCAGAGAAAGAACTATGGAATTCAATCACAGAATGTAGCAGATCATTTTTTTGTGTGTGTATTATGTTTTGGTTTGTTATATAATTTCTCCCATTCATTTTAGTCCTTCTACACAGCATAACTATTGTGAAAATGTATTCAATAGAAATGTATGTGTAGATCCTATATAGAATTACATGCCATCTCGGGGAGGGAGGGGGGATATGGAGGGTAGGTAGGGGGAAAAATAATCTAAGTTTTATGGTAGTGATTGTAGGACACTAAAAATAAATAAAATAATATAAAAAAATAAAAGCTTATTGATCAAAAGAATACTGAACTTGGAGTCAGAGGACCTGGGTTCAAGTTCCAGCTCTGTTATTCACTATCTGTTAGACCTTTGGTAAGTAAATTCTATGAGCCTCAATTTCCTCATATTCAAAATGAAGGAATTGAACCAGATAATCTCAAAAGCCCCTTTTAGTTCTACTAAAATAGAGGAATTAAGTCAAATTAAAAGACAAAGGTGACTCCTTTGTAGACAAGTGTTTTTGGACCATGGCCATTTTACATTTCTTATTTGCTTGTTTTCTGCTATGCCTAGATACTCTCTTTTTTATAACTACCAGAAATGTCACTGTAAATGTTTGCTAATAAAAGTCTTTGCTTTGAAGATTCACATAGTGTGGAGAGATTTTTAGAAATGCCAGAAGGCTTATGTTGAAATCTAGAACTTGCCAGTGTTATAAAATGAACATAATTCTAATTTCCGATGGGTGTAACTAGGAGACTATTTTCCTTCTCTATAAATACTTTGCTGATTCTTGACTAAGCTGTGGCATTTTACAGATCAAGTGATTTGCATATGAAGATAAAAATATTTTTTCTGGGCAAAAATAAAAAGGCTTTATTCCAAAAGGAGGAAGAATTCCCCCAATAGATATATAGCCACTAGATATGAACAGAGTTTTCAAAAGAAAATTTACAAATCATAAATGACCATATGAAAATATGCTCCAAGTCATCAATAATAAAAGAATATAAATTGAAACAATACTGTTATTTTATCTCACTCAGTGCAAACTTGCAAAGATGAAAAGAAAACAGCAAATATCAGGGAGGCTTTGAGAAGATAGGAACATGGAAGCACTGCTGATGAAACTTTTACATAGCCCAATAATTGTGGATTGCAATTTGGAAAGTAACTCAACCATTAATATTTTTAGACCTCCCAATCCCCGTACTGGACTAGGCAACTAAAGACAGAAACAAAGGACCAGTGTAAGCCAAAATATTCATAACAACAGTTCTTGTGATAGTATAGAACATGAAGCAAATTGCACTGCCCATTGATTGGACTTTGAATCTAATTCAAGGCTTAAAGAAGATTTATTATATAACTCATCTAGAGTCTTTAAAAAAATCACCATTTAATAAATTCAGAATAAATTCATTAAGTTCCTGTAGTATAACCCAGTACAACTATTCACAAAGCCTTGGATATACAAAAGCTAAAACCAAAACAAAATGAAACAAAAAATTCCCCCAAACCCAACAAGAACAGTTCCTTCTCTTGAGGAGTTTATATTCTGGGTCATTTGACATATGGCAGATTCTTTTAAATTCCTTAAACAGAACAGTTTTCTAAAGGATGCCCATTTAAGAGCTCTAGTTTTCTAAGTGATAGAGATAGATGTTAAAGTAACTAATAACAACTATAATGATAGCGAACATTTACATAGTGTTTTAAGAATTGAAAAACGCTACCAATATTGTCTCATTTTATCTTCATAAAACTTTTGGAGGTAGACATAATTATTATCCCCATTTTATAGATGAGAAAACTGAGAATGACAGAGGCTAAGTGATTTGCCTAGGATCACACAACTAGTGTGCATCTAAAGCTGAATTTGAACTCAGATCTTTCAGACTTCAGGTATAGAGCTCTAACCACTGGACAATTTCTTCATATGGATTAAAATACAATCAATTTTCCCAGCCTGGAATATTCACACTTTTATCATAACCTCTGACAAGGCTAATATAAATGTTTTTTAGCCTGACTTTGCTTCATGTTTTAAAAAATTATAAATATTTATTTTCATTTTTTTGTTTTATATCACCTTCATGACTGTATCTATATGTCTGTGTATGTGTATATATCTATCTATATCTATATCTATCTATCTATCTATCTATCTATCTATCTATCTATCTATCTATCTATCTATCTATCTATATCTGGTTAGTTGTTCTTCATTCTTGAAGAGGACCAAAATGACATCACTATGTTGACATCAAGGTACAGTGTGCCCAAATATGACTGACCAGACTAATAGGAGTTCAGAAGGCTCTTTCACAGGGCAGGCACAAATAGTTCATATGAACAAATATAGATACATATACACACACCCACATATATGTATATATTTATATATACATCACATATACATATATACCCACATCTGTACCTATATCTACATATATATATCTATTTCTACATCTACATAATCTATATCCATGTCTATGTCCTTATCTATAACTATTTATCTATTGCCTGAGGATACATGTACTTCAACTGTTGCTGATTCTTGGAGTCCCCAAGACTAGCTAAAGGAGTGTTTACATAAATCTATATATTATTATATTAGAACACATCCTTATAAGATTACATATTGTTCATGTAATCACACGATGTATATACATGTCCTAAATGTATGCACACACATAGTGCACACATGTGCATATATCTCCCCAAAGAGTCATTCCATATGAAAGATCTTAAAAAGAAAGATTAAAAGCAGTTTCAATAAAATCAATCAATATATCAACCAGATCTCATGACTAATGTGAAAATATGTGTACTATAATTATACATGTATAGCCTATATCAGATTGCATGCCAACATGGAGAGGGGTAAGGGGAATTAGGGGGAAAATCTAGAGCTCAAATTCTTCTAAAAGTGAACATTGAGAAGTAAAAATAAGTAAATTAATTAATCTAAAAAACCCCACAACCAAATCTGACATTTTATATGCAGTGTTCTGTTCCCAAGTCCCTCATCTCTGCAAAGAAGGGATGGAAATATGTTTTCTCTTCTATTCTTCAGGAATCAAAGTTGGCCTTTATAATTAGACAATATTAAGGATTTTGCCATTTACATTGTTATAGTCCCTGTATATTGTTTACTTCAATTAATATGAGTGTCCCTGTGCTTCTCTGTGCTCCTCATATTCATTGCTTTTTATTTTAGCAAAACAATAGTTTACTACACTTTGTTAAACCATCCTCAAATTGGTGGACACATATATTATTTTCAGTTCTGTGCTGTAAATATTGCTACAAATATTTTCTGTATTCAGGACTTTCCTTTCTAAAAATTTTATTTTATTTTTTACATTCACTTAAAAATTTGTTTTGAATTCTTTCTCTCCCTTCCAATCTTCATTAAGAAGGAAAGAAACGTGATATAAATTATACATGTGAAATCATGTAAAATATATTTCCGCATTAATCATGTGGCAAAAAAAGCAAGAAAATGGAAAAAAAATTACACTCCAATCTGCAAGCAGACTCCATGAGTTCTTTCTCTGAAGATGGATGACATTTTGCAGCATAAGTTCTTCTGAATTGTCTTGGATCATTGTATTGAGCAGAATGACTAACTCATTCACAGTTGATCATTGTACGGTATTTCATACATGACATTTCTATCTAGGGTTACATATCTAGAAGTGGAATCTCTGGATCAAAAATACGAGGAATGTTTTAAAAATATTTGGATACAATCATTTACCACCCAACATAACCTTCAATGGTAACCAACTTAATTCAATCTCATTCTTTCTCTTGGGAAATTGGCATAGTCCTAGGATATAAAGTGTTCATAGGGTTATTTCACTATTCTTGGATACTAGCCCAGAGCCTCTACATCTGGTTAGATCAAACACTTCTTTCATAATATTTCAACAAAGAAAATCTGAAAATTTCCAAAGGAGTTTTCCAAACTCATATTATATGCATTATTAAAAGTTGGCCAGATGGTATATTCATCAATAGTTCTGGTATTTCTGGTGCATAAGGGAAAGTAAACTTGCATGAACATTAAAATACTGAAAATTAGATTTCATGGAGATGCCTTAAAACTTTCCTTTAATGCATAGCCATCTCAAAATGTCAAGCAGATTAAAAAACATTGCCCTTCATCTTCTAAATTATAAAGATATGTTTTTAAAAGTTTAAAAAAGTATGTATATGGGTAATGTAGAGGACATTTTTGGTAAGTAGAAAACAAAAATCATTCAGTAACAATTGGCCCATGAAAGGGAAAAGAGAGGAAGGCAAGTTTTTAAAAATCATCATTCAAGACGTCAAATATGGACTATAAGATCTTCTCATTTTCTACTTTACTACTTTTTCCTATTGATCAAGTCATTATAAAATTTATTTGAGAATCAAATGGAGCAACATATGGGAAAGTGTTCTGGAAAAACAATAGAGTGGAAGATGGATACAAGGTTGCTTATTATTCATAATAATAAAATTACTTTATTTCATATATATTTTTACATAGCAATATATGTTCATATCGCCTCCCCTAGAATATAAGCTACTTAAGGGTAGGCACCATTTCACTTTTATTTTTTTAACCTCAAGACTTTATCCAGTGTCTGGTACATACTAGGTACCTACTAAACGTTTGTTGATTGACTGAAAAGCATATTCAACCACAAAGCAAATTCAAAGAACATAGTCCTCAAAATATGAATATCCAAGTTCAAAAGTATATTTAATTCAAACATTCTTGTTTCCCACAAAATTATAATAAGTTTTATCTGTACATCAAAGTCTGACTCAAGTCCCAAGTTTTCCACAGCCTTCCCAATTCACTCCTTGGTGACATTTCTTTCTGATCTCTTATTGCACTTATTTTTTGTCACAAGGAATTTTGAGGTTGTGGAAAAAAAGGCTGGGATACAAAAACGAAAGGCATAAAACTGTATCAAATATTTAAAAAAATCTAATAATTATTAGGAGTAGAAAATCTACAACTAAAATATAATACCCAGAGGATCTAACACTAAACTTCTTGTTCTGCTCTCTAAATCTGTTGCTTTTCTTATGAGATGTTTCACACTCTCTTTTCATTCTTTATATATGTATATATATATACATATATTTCTTTCTTTCTTTCTTTCTTTCTTTCTTTCTTTCTTTCTTTCTTTCTTTCTTTCTTTCTTTCTTTCTTTCTTTCTTTCTTTCTTTCTTTCTTTCTTTCTCTTTTGTAACTGCTGGCTTCTCCTTGTCCAATTCTGATTTTCAAGGAGTTATTTTCTTCCTTAAGATTCTGGACCTCCTTTTCTAATTGGTTGATTTTCTTGTCACAATCTTGTTTTTTTGTATTATTCTTATTTTTAAAATTTTTTTCCTCAATCTCTCTTATTTGATTTCTAAAGGTTTTTTTTTAAGTTCTTCAATGAATTCTTTTTGGGCAGGTGACCATTTGACATTATAGAGGGTTTCTTTACTTCAATATTCTCCTCTGAAGATGAATCCTAGTTTTCTCTACTCCCCTTCGTAGGTCTTTATAGATGGATTCTTTCTCCTTTGCCTGTTCATTTTTGAGGGGGGTAACAATTTAGTTTTTATAATTATTTCTACTCCTGGGGCATGGGGGAAGGTGCCTCTGGCCTCTGATTCTCTTCCATTCTCCTTTCTGACCATGCACTCAGACCAAGGCCTTCAGCCTCCTGTAAGTGGCCACAGCCAGCAGCTTCACACTTCACCGCTTTTGTACTCATTCAGAATGTGCTGGTTCCTTCTCGCCCCTGCTGCTCTCTGCAGCACAGCTGGATCTGGCATTTCTTGTCAGCAGAGGTTCCCTACATCTTTCCCAGCTTAGAAACCCAACTCCCTTCACTGTCCTGGGGGTAAAAGCTTCTGTGGCTTGGTGGAGGGAGCCTCCTAGCCCAGCTACCTCCAGGGCTTGCCCCTTGTTAAAGCAGACCCTAGCCTGGAGGTGTTTACTCTTCACTGGGAGGAAATCTAGTCCTGGGAATTTTCTTTAGGTCTTCTCCAACTGTCCCAAGAAAACTCCTCTTTTGCCCCTACTTATTCGTTTTCACAGCTCTATGTTCACCCAAAGGCACTATTTTATCCCTTTTGTGGAGGAAAATCTTGAGAGCTTGAAATTTTCTGACTTATTCCACCATCTTCCCAGAATCTTTGGCCATGTGATTCATTTAAAGAGTTAAATCCAAAGGCCAATTCAAGTATGTGAATTGTATAGTATTTCTTACTACTATATCTGAACTGAGGCTGAGGACACAGTAGAAAGAGAATTCACACTTATTTCAGGGAATTCATACCTACTTCAAGAGATATTAAACTAAAGAGAATGGTTTTATTGTTCTGGCCTGGGCACAATTGCTATGTATAGAACTGAATTCAATGCCCATTCTGCAACCAAATCTTTCACTTCAGTTTTGAAATATTAACATTTTAGATAAATCTCCCAGGTAATTTAGCATCAGGCCATTTTTCTAGTTTTTAACATTCTCTATCAACTTCTGATCTGTTAAATATGACCAGGTTATCAAATAGCATACTGTCTCGTGGCTAAAGTGACCTTAGAGTCTTATTTGGAGAGGGAGTCTAGTAGCCTTGATCTGGAGCCTGTTTTCTTGGGATTAAAAATAGAACTGCTGCCTCCACTCCCTAGATCTGTTTCATGAGCCTACTTGAGAGGTTCCCTTCATCCCTTCATTGTCCCTCCTTTATTCCATCAACTGGAGAAGGGAGACAACTCTGTGGTAGCAGAAGCAGACATGATATTTAGGAGTTTTCACTTTGACAAAGCAACTAGTAAGGAGAAACATGTGCAAAGGTCATTTTAACTAAATGATGGTAATAGTGTATTTTTTAATACATAGCCTTTGTCTTTATATGACCTTGTCCGTTGGAAACTCACAAGCAATAGGGGGAGTTATCTCTTTTGGCCTACTATATTTCTGCCCACTCATACTACACTGTTTAATTCAAAGTCCCACAGTCTTTATCCCTGTACTTTTATAACAGAACTTCTTGGTGGCTAAATCCAGAAATGGAATACCACTTTTAAAGAAAATTTATTTATATATTTTTAGTTTTCAACATTCCATTCCACAAGCTTTTGAGTTTTAAATTTTCTCTCCCTCCCCTCCCCCTGTCCCCAAGGTGGCATGTAATCTGATATAGGCTCTACATATACATTCATATTAAACATATTTTCACATTAGTCATGTTGTAAAGAATTATAGCCAATGAGATGAACCATGAAAAAGAAGAAACAAAACAAAAAAGAGAGAGAGAACAAATAGTATGTTTTGATCTGCATTCAGACTCTGTGATTCTTTCTCTGGATACGTATATAACATTTTTGCATCATGAGCCTTTTGGAGTTGTTTTAGAACCTTGCACTGCTGAGAAGAGCCAAGTCTATCGAAGTTTGAACAATGTGGTTGTAACTGTGTACAATGTTCTCCTTGTTCTGCTCCCCTCACTCAGCATCAGTTCATATGAGTCCTAGGTTTTTCTAAAATCTGTCTGCCCATCATTTCTTATAGCACAGTAGTATGGCATACTCCATTTTAACCATATTATGAAGAATATAATAGTCTGATTGTACATATGCAGAATATTCCATAGAAAATTTTCTTTACGTTGGAAGTTTATTTAGCTTTAAGCATTAAGAGAAACACACAAGAAAAGAAAATACTCAACTCAAAACTATCTCTTTGTAATTTCCTTTAAAGTGTATTCTTTATATTCTAATGCAATCCAGTGCTCCCTCATAATTACATTACCTTAGGACATACATCTATGGTTTATAATCTAGGAAGACTTTGATTTGATCTGTTCATGCATGAACAAATTTTCATATGGCTTAATCTTAAATTGAAAATAATAATATTAATGTGAAGGCATTGGATAAAATGAGGCTTAAAATTTCCATAAGAATTTTCTTGGTGAGGATGTGTTTTCTTTAGTTCCTTGATTATCTTCTTAGTCAAAATACAACCCTCTGTAATGTTTTCTTGCTCTGACTCATCCATATTAGAGCCTAGTACTCACTAGATAGCTACTTTGATAATACTATTTGCTTATGTGAAGTAGGTATGTAGCTGGGGACTCCCCAAGGCAGAGCCTCCAAGAAGCAATTAAGGTGACAACAGTAAAATGACTTGGCAATCAAAAGGCAGCTGAAGTAGGGAATCATTTGACTAGGAGACCCTAAATTAAAATTAGCTCTGTCAAAGAGGAAAAGGGATTTTAGAAATGAGGGAAATGAAAAAAAAAATAGAACCATTGTTTCAGTGAGCCAGAGTTGATTAGCAAAGCTTTGCCTGGCATACTTCCTTGGGCATTTTTTCTTTAAGGTGATGAAAGCTGGGCCTAAACCCACTTCTGTTTAAAAAGAATATATTTTATTTGCTTTAATAAGCCAATATTCAATTTCTTATCCTCCCTCCCCCACTGAGAGCACAAAAGAAAAACAAAATCCATTATAAATATGTATAATCAATCAAATAAATTTCTGCATGACCATGTCCAAAAAGAAAATTGTCTCTTCTGCATTGAGTCCTTCACCTCTCTATCAGGAGTTAGGTAGCATGTTTCATACTTAGTCTCCACAATACTGGTTGGTCATTACACTGATGGTAGTTCAGCATAGTAGAGTTTCATATTTTTTATACCATAACTTATTAACCTATTCTCTGATTTATGGGCACCCATTTATATTCCTATCATTTTCCATCTCAAAGAGAGTTATAAATATTCATGTATATCTTTAGAGCTTGTTTTGCTTAGGACTCATCCTTACCTTGATCTACTCACCTTCTAATTCCTCTCTCTCCCTTTCTCCCCTTTCCTTCTTATTTCCCTGTTGAGTGAAATGTATTTCTGGTATTTCTGTACTCATTTCTCTTTCTCTCTCTTTCTCTCTCTCTCTCTCTCTCTCTCTCTCTCTCTCTCTCTCTCTCTCTCTCTCTCTCTCTCTCTCTCCCTCTCTCTCTTTTTTCTCCTTCCCCTCTTTCCCTCTCTCTCCCCCCTCTCTCTCTGTCTTTCTCTCCTTCTTTCTTTTGACCAGTTCATATGAGAGTGAGGTTCAAGTCTCAGCCAATCCCTCCCTCCCTCCTTGTTTGTATAGATATGTGTACCCTGATATGTGAGGTTATTATCCTTAACCTTCCTTTCCCTTCCCCTTAATGTAATGTAAAATCTTTGCCTTTTCTTCTATTTTTGTAGCCCTTTGATTTCATTTTAACATTTCTTGTTGCCTCATGGAGTTATTGGCTTCTACTTGGTTCATTCTAATTTTCAAAGAGTTTTTGCTTGGGCACAGTTTTGTACCTTTTGTGCCAAGTTTCTAATTCTATTTCTCATTCTTTTTTCCATACCTCTCATTTATTCTCCAATTTGACCGAAACACTATCATTTTTATCATTTTTTATGAAAAAAATTTACTTTATCTCTTCTAGGAATTCTAGTGAGTTTGTGCCCACACTGTATTTTTAAATTGTTTTCACATTTTATTTGTGTTTCAAATTAATAGAATTTAATTTTTTCCAATTGCAGGTGAAGATAGTTTTCTGCATTCATTTTTATACAATTTTGAGTTCCAAATCTTTCTTCCTTCCTCTCCTCCCACCTCCCCATGACAGCAAGCAATCTGATATAGGTAATACATGTACAATAATGTTAAATGTCTATGGTAAAAGGGAAAAACCACAAGAAAGAAAAAAAGACATAATGTATTTTTCTCTGAGGTTCTGTTTGTTTGTGTCTTGACTTTGCTAGCCATCGTAATAGCTCATTATAGTATAGTTCTTTCTTTTTTGTTTGTTTGCCTTTTCTTCCAGTCTACTTCTTGACTTCAGAGTCTGCTACAAGTTCAGAGCTGGTCCTATGTGTTCTTAGGGGTATCAAGTGTGGTGTTATTCCAGGATCTCAGGGAGAAGTTGGAGCTCTGTAACCTTTCAGTGTCCCCAAAGTAGTCCAACCCAGGGCAAAGTCTGATTGCTATCCCTCTGGTTGGAGTTCTGCAAGTTCTTGACCTAAGTTTGGGTCTGGGCAAGACTCTGCTGAACTCTTTTCCTATCACCCAGCTAGAAAGCTCTGTTGGTTCTCGGTAGCAGAATTGTAGGCTCCTTGGTCTGGGATTTTTTTCTGAGTTAGATGCTTCAAATGGGGCAACTCTGAATCAAGTGTGTGAGCCACACAGCTGCTGCTAGGTTCTGAATTTTCTCCTTTCTCCATACACAGCCTAAGTCCTTCCTCCCCGGGATATCTCTTCCTTGCTTTGAAGGTCTCCACTTCTCAGGCTGCCCTGAATCTGTGACCCTGGAACTGAGTAGTGGATGACAAAGTTGCCAGTTCACACCTGTCCTGATCATAGTGAAGTTCTTAGTGTCGGCAATTGGGAAAGGAGTAGACAGCTGGCCTGGGCACTTCATTAAAAGGTAGTTTCCAGGAGGAACTCACCAATGGGAAGAGAAGACCTAGAGCAATAGAGTAATAAAACTGCTGAAGTATAATGGCAAAGTCTGGAACATCAGGAGATGTTGAAAAGGTAGGAATAAAGTAGAAAGAGTCAATGGCTCTTTAATAAGTACCTATAATCTGCCAAGCACTGTGCTAAGTGCTGTGGATACAAGGACAATAATGAAGCAAATTCTCTCATCGTTTGTATCAAGGGAGGCAAGAATCAGAGAGAAATATATTTTCCAAGGGTGTTTATCACTGTTAGAGAATATGTTCAGCAGACTCTGAATAAGGGAGGTGTTTCCCAAAGACAGTGAGTTACTTCAAATGGTATTGTTTAAGAATAACATTAAGTTGATTGTATCAAATCCCAGAACATTGCAGAACCTTTTAAATGAGATCCATAATCACTCAAAAGAGTTTGTCTTCATCCACACTGGGAAAAA
Source organism: Notamacropus eugenii (assembly GCF_028372415.1). Classification (NCBI taxonomy): domain Eukaryota; kingdom Metazoa; phylum Chordata; class Mammalia; order Diprotodontia; family Macropodidae; genus Notamacropus; species Notamacropus eugenii. The sequence goes on from NC_092875.1 coordinate 269,643,069, forward strand.
TCAAGTGAATGAAGAATGTCTATCTTCCAAAATATGATTCACAGTTGGATGGATGACTTCTAGAGCTTATCTGTCAGCACCCATTGTTCCAGATACTGCAAACGGCAATGGCCTGGGACTAGAATTAAACAGTAGGAAGAGAGCAGTCTGGATTCTTTCGTTTTAATAATACTGAACTACTCCTGAAAACAAAAGCCAATATTTTAATGCTAGAGTTGTTATTGTACTTCATGTCTGTCATTTATAAAATACTACAATCTCCAAAGAATTGAATTTGAAGATCATGAAAAGTGATGAAAAAGATACATGGTGGGTTTGACCGAATTATGATACATTAGAAATAAGGAATTTTCTAAGAGAAGTAGTATAAAGGATGTCATCAAAGAAATGCATGATGAGAAAAAAAGAATAGGCCAGTTGCATAGTAAAAATGAGAGATGACTAATTTTAAGGCCACCTGCTACGATGATATCCAGGGCCAAAAAAATGGGGCAAAGGCCCCCTGTGTATTGGTCACAAAACCACAGGAGTATTTGAATATTGGAGCACATAGAAAGTGGAAACAAGTCTGTATAACTGAGGAGAAATATAAAAGTACAGAGTAGTCCCATGATAAAAGTGCCAGAAATATGAAAGCTCAGAATATACTGAGATTCACAATGAATACTAAGGACAACAGCTTGTTTTTTTTTTTTTTAATGGACAAAAGGGCAATCATGTAATTGTGGAAATATGGACTGTTATAGATTATCTTTAGTGAAGATAAAAGATTATCTTTACCAAATAACACCTTTCATGCACATGTAGATTATTCTCATAAAATGTTATAAACAGGGGAAAGTAGATATCTGGATCTCTAATTATTGATAATCCCTGGTTCACTTTTTTTTTGTCACAATAGGATCTGAATTTTCTTTAATTCTCATCTCTGATGTCTTCATCTGTTTCAGATACCATCAGATTATTATTATTATTATTAAAGTGGTGATTATTAAAGTGTCTCTGAGAATCTGACTAGTAAACTGTACTCTCTTTAAAGGCAAGAAATGTTTGATTTTTAGTTTTACGTAACACAATGCTTTGTATATAAACAAAATTTGTGGAATTTAATTACATTACTCTTGTCTTGTGCATGCATTCTAGAATGTAGATTTGTATTGAAGACTTGTACTGAAGACTTGCAAAAATCTGACCCCAAACTGTCTATGCTGGAGGCATGACATATGGGAGCTGCATGTTGACCTTGTTACACATTACTTGTGTGACCTTGGACAACTCATTAAGATCTCCAGATGTTGGCTTTCTTTACCTGTAAAATGAAGGGGTTAGACTAGTTAATCTCAAAGGTCCCTTTGCTTTATATTTTCATCATCCTATTTTCACAGTTCTCTAAATAGCGAAAGGGACTTGACCTGCAATTTCACTTAGTATGGAGAACTTTTTTTGAGGAAATTCCTTCTACTACTTTGAATCAGCAACTTTTCTGCAACTAAGTCTTAGAGAATTGCCTCGATCATTGAGAAGTTAAGTCATTTATTTGGTAAGACAATCAATATGTATCAGAATAGGACTAGAACTCAAGTTTTTCTGGCTCTGAAACTGACACTCCACCTACTACAAATCATATCACTAAATATGCCATCTATAGTCTTGCCTTTGAACTTTATCCTGGAATGCTGTGACCTCTCCTTTCTCCCTGTCAAAATCTTAAGTATTTTGCAAGACCAAACTCCAGTTTTACCATCTCCGTGAAGTCTTTTCTGTCATTTCAGGTCACAGAGATCTTTTTTAATCTGATCCTATTACCAGAATGTTCATTTGGTAAATAATATTAGGATGCTTTTTATTTTGTTCTTTTGTTTTATATTGACATATTTAATTCTTTCCTATGTCTATGTTTCATCTCCCCACCTAGGATGGTAAAGTCCATGAAGAGAGGACTTGTGCATTACACTTCTTTGTATCCTTCAACCTGCCTACCATAGACAGTGCTTTGCTTATGGTGGGTGATCAGAAGATATTGGATGAATGAAAGACTGTCCAGAGATAGACCACAAGTTGAAAAGCTATTGGTGACTATGGTAATTTAATTTATTCATTGCTTTATTACAATAGACCCTCCTACCAAAATTTGTTATCTATTTGAAGACAAGAAATAAATTCTCTTCCATAATTCTTGCAATGAAATCCTTTCCTAAAATTTCCTTTTGCCTTTCTCCTTTTTGGAAAACTTTCAAAATTTTTTCAAGCAGTCCATTTCTTAGCTGTAAGAAGTCTCAGTCTAAAACTATATGATTAAAAAGTCTTCCTTCTGTGAAGACTGATTCCTACAAATACTTGCTACTCTAAGGCCTTCCTTTGAAAGTAGAAGAATTTAGGGATGAGCTTTAGATCTTGGATAGGTTTTATGTCAATAATTTGTGATTGTGATCAGCAAATGTGATCAGCAAATCTTTTCACAATGGACTAAGAAGATGTGTCTTGAGTGCTAGAGGATATCAGCTTTGTTTGTCTAGAATCTCCAAATAAAATACGTGCTAATTAAATCCTCCATTCTTGCAATTAATAAAGATTGCAGTGAGATTTGATAGAATTAAATTCCTGATCTGATAGATTTGGGTGCTTACAAATTTACTCAAATTTATAGCATGGGGAGAAAGAAATGAGAAAATTGTCAATTCCCAAATGACAGACAATTGTTGCCCATTTTCAGGTGATTCTAGAATTTGTGAGGCCAGGATGGCACTTTGAAGGGATTAATTATTCCCCTACTGACTTTCATTAAGACTGTCAAATTTGAATTTCCTCCCAAAAAGTTATCTTTCAAATCAGGCTAGTTTCCCAAACTTACTCAGATCTGATTAAATGCATTTTTTTTCTGGCTGAGATACACATTTTATGTATATTAGACCTAGATCTGGCATGCTAGACCTGCTCCAGAGAAAATAAAAAGCATATGCTGATTGCATGCTTTTGTGATTGTGCCTCCTTTGTAACACACACTGTAATTATCACCATGTAGGGAATGTTTTGCCTGTGCTCTCCACAGCTGCTTGTGGGTGAAACAGCAACTATGTGTGAGTGGTACACAGATGTTCAACTATTAACCACTTCTTTGCAGTTCAGGACTAAGATAATAATTTGTTTTACAGTTAGCATCAGACATCTGATTTCACATTAACTTTGGTTGAATGCCAAACAGCTTGGCCTATGGACTATGTAAAAAAAAAATATAATGAATAGTAGCAGAGAAGAATTTCTATCTTAAAATAGTAAAGAACTTGCATTTTAAACATTATATAATACCTCTATTTAAAGGGTATTTAATTAATCAGAGTAGATATTCTTAACTTTTTTTGCATCATGGAGCATTTTAGCACTTTGGTGAACCCTATAGACTCCTTTGAAGAGTAATGTTTTTAAATGGATAAGGTCAAATATATGATTACAAATGGTAGCAATTATTTGGAATATAGTAATCATTTCAGTTCCCTGATTAAAATCCTTCACCTAGAACAAACTCAATTAGAAATGGGGTCATAAAATTAAAAGTAAGGATCCTTGATGACCCCATACTGACTTAGAAAACCATGTGTTAACATTATCTATGTCGTGCTACATTTTTACTTATTTTGTTAAATATTTCTCATTTACATTAAAAAATACATTTTTATTGATATCATCACAATTAACCCAAATATTTCTCCTCTGCTCCTCCCAAAGTGCCATTCCATATAATAAGTAGCAATTTTTAGAGAAAAAACAATCAGCATAATTGATCAATATCTTGAAAAAAAGTATGAAAACATAAGCAATCTTTAATATATGTAGACCTTCAAGCCTCACAAAAGGGTGAATTGGGGTGTCCTTTCAATTGAGTCTTACAAGGTTACATTTGTTACACTTCTGATTTTTTGGTGTGCAGTTGTTTTTTTCATTATATTGTTGAAGTTACCATATATATTGCTTTCTTACCTCTGTTTACTTCATTCTGCATTAATTCATATAGATCTTGTCATGCTTCTCTATGTTCATCAAATATTTCTTCTTACAGCACTGTAATATTACATCCATGTACCAAAATTTGTTTAACTATTGCCCAGTTAGTGGACATCTACTTTGTTTCTAATTCTTAGCTATCACAAAAAGTGTATATGGGGACTTTATTCTTATTAATGGTTTCCTTGGGATAAAAACACAGGAATAGTCTTTGGTTCACAGTATATGAACATTTTCTTCACTTTATTTCCATAATTCCAAATTGCTTTCTACAATGGTTGTACCATTTCACAGCTCCACCAACAATGACCTAACGTACCTATCATTCCACGACCCCACCAACATTAATTGTCATTTTTTTGGTCATTATTTTTGCCAATTTGAGTAGTGTGGGTGAAGCCTCAGTGTTGTTTTCATTTGCGTTTCTCCCATTATTAGTGGTTTGGAGCATTTTTTTCGTAAATTAATTTGTTTGTTTTTAGTCTTCAACAAATATTTCCATAAATTTTAAATTTTCTCCCCCTCCCTTTTATATGCATTCTTATATGGGGTCTACACATACATTTTTATTAAACACATTTTCATATTAGTCATGTTGCATAGAAGAATTGAAACAAATGGGAGAAAGCCTGAGAAAAAACAAAACAAAATATAACAAAAGAGAAATAGTCTGCTTCATTCTGCATATGGACTCTATAGACCTTTCTCTGGATGTGGATGGCATTTTGCCTCAAGAGTCCTTTGGAAATGTTTTAGGTCCTTGCATTGCTGTGAAGCGCTAAGTCTATCAGAAACAATCCTCACATACTGTGGCTGTAACTGTGTATAATGTTCTCCTGGTTCTGCTCATTTCAGTCAGCATCAGTTCATACAAGTCTTTCCAGATTTTTCTGAAGTGATTTGGAGCATTCTTTCATGTGCTTGTGAATACTTTGAAAATGTTCCTTTGAGAACTGGTTGTTTGTATCTTTTGATCACTTCTCTACTGGACAATGGCTATTAATATTATGCCAAACTCTAATCAGAGAAATGTGATGCAAAGATTTTTCCCTCATTTGATCACTTCCCATTTTAACCTAAGTCTCTCAGTTTTTTCTGTGTGGAAGCTTTTCTGTTTCAGGTGATCATACTTATCTATTTTATCTTTTATCATTGCATCTGTCTCTTGTTTGGTTGAAAATTATATCTCCCACACAGAGCTGTGAGTGGTATAGGCTCCATTTTTCCTCTAATTATTTTATAGGATGATCTTGAATATTAAGGTTGCATACCCATTTGGAATATATTGTGTAAGATGTTGGTCTAAGCCTAGTTTCTGCCTACTTTCCAGTTTTCTCAGTAGTTTTTCTTAAATCAAATAGGGAGTATTTTCCTAGGTAATCTATGTCTTCTACTTTATCAAACACTATATTACCGATTTCTACTGTTTCTGATTTTCTCCTATGTAGTCTGTTCTATTTTCCAATTTCTCTATTTTTTTTAACCAATGCCAAATGTTTTTTTTTAATGACTGCTGCTTTATAATATAGTTTGAAGTCTGGAAGTACTAGTTTTCCTTCATCCCTATTTCTTTTTCCTTGGTGGTTAGATCTCAAGTGTCTCAGCATCATCCATCATTAGGCATTTCTTGGTCTTTATCCCATTGATCTTTACCCCAGCTGACCTTTGGGTGGTCAAAACTGACTCCATCTTGATGCTGTGCTCTTTTCCTCAGGCTTGGTGGAAAGACGCAAAGACTCCTACTACTACCCCTCTCCTCTGCCCCCACACATGGACTACTGTCTAGGACACCTCTCCCATTCCTGTTCAGCCATTCTCTGTCCCACCACCAGTAGTTTAGAGCTTGTATTCTCTAGCATTGGTAGTTCAGAGCTTTGCTTTGTGGTTGCACCCCCAGCAGGCTTTTGCTCCTGAAAGGCTTCAGCCAAGCTGGCTGTTGAGGTCTGAGCAAACTCCTGGAACCTTGAGCTTCCACATCACTGGAAAAAGGGAAGGGGGATCAGGCTATAGGGATGGATTTTTACGTAAACTTATGTAATGCCCTTGGGTCTGCTACTGGAGCCTTATTGCAGGTAGTAGGGGAGGTGGAGAAAGGGTGCTGAGTGAGCTCGGGGTCAGTGAGTGATATTTCATGGATCTGGAGGTTTTTTTTAACCTTTCTTTGACTTTTGGGTACACCAGACCATGGAGATAGCTAAAATTGTTTCATCTTTGACTCATAATTTCTATTTTGGAGAGATTTGAGAAGTCATGGGGATTGGAGAAAATGCTTAGCCCAACATTTTGTTGTTCACATGATTCGGAAGTTTATACCTAATTCTTTCCATTATTTCATTTTTATATCCTTTATCTTTTGTTTTTCCAACTGGTTCTTCTTATTGTTTTTATCAAGTTCTTAAAGTAGTCCCTTGGCAATTTGATTGGCATAACAGTAAAAGCATAAATTAATTTTTGTAGTATTGTCATTTTTCATTATATTGGCATGGCCCAGTCATGAACACTGAGTATTCCTCCAGCTACTTAAATGGCTTTTAAAATTTCTTTGTGGGGCACTTTGTAAATGAATCTAAAGACTCCCAAAGTGTGCTTTGGAAAATTGATACCCAGATGTTTTAAACCTTTTGTAGTTATTTGGAATGGAATTTCCCTATCATTGTTTCTTATATTTTGTTATTATTATTATAATATAGAAATGCCATTGTTTTTCAGGATTTGTTTTGTAGTCTGCAACTTTGCTGAAGCTATTAACAGTTTTAATTAATATCTTTGATGGATCTCTAGAATTTTCCAAGTAAATCATCATGTCATCAGCAGAGATACTTTTATCTGCTTTTTACCTAGCCTCATGCCTTTCTTTTATCTAAATGCTGTTGCTAGCATTTCCAGAGTTATATCAAATAATAATAGGGAGAGTGGACATCCTTTCTTCATTACTGTATTTATTGGAAAATGTTCTTGTGTATACCCATTGCTTATGATACTTGCTTTTGATTTTAGATCTTTTTTATGATAAGAAAGAAAGTTCCAGCATGCCTATATTTTTAAGGATTTTATCATAAAGGAGTGATACTTTGTCAAAGGTTTTTTTTGCATACATTGAGGTATATGTAGTTTTAGATGTTTTGTTTCTTAATATGATTAATTCTGTTAATTGTTTTCCTAAAGTTGGACCACCCTGCATCCCTGGTATCAATCCTACTTGGTCATAAAGAATAATTTCTCAGATGAATCACTATAGTCCGACAGGATTTTATTTAAATTTTTGAGGCATCGTTCATTAATGATACTGGTCTACAGTTTTGTTTCAATATTTTACTTTTCCCTGGTTTAGGTATCAGGGCTACACTTGTCTCATGAAAGGATTCTGGTAGGGTGCTTTCTCCATTTTTGAGATAATTTGTGAAGTATGATACTAACATCTTTAAAAGTTTTATAGAATTCTCCAGTGAATCCATCAGTATGAGGAAAGTTTTGTTTGCTAGTTCCATTATAGCTAGATCTATTTTATTTTCTGAGATTGGGTTATGTAAAATCTCTAACTGGTCTTCTGATAACTTTTGAGTATTTTATATTTTTAAAGGTGTTCCACTATTTCTTTGTTTTGTTTTCAGTTTTGTTAGTATAGAACTGTAGAAAATATATTTTAATTACTATTTTTATTTCTTCTGGGTTTCCTGTGATTTCACCTCGCTCATTTGCTATTTTATGGATTTGACTTTCTGCTCTCTCTCTCTCTCTCCCTTCCTCCCTCGTTCCCTCCCTCCCTCCCTCTCTCCCTCCCTCCCTCTCTCCCTCCCTCCCTCTCTCTCCCTCTCTCTCTCTCGTCAGATTAGATAAAGGTTTTCAATTTTATTGGTCTTTTCAAAGAACAAGGTTTTGGCCTTATCATTTCTATTTTTTGTTCCCAATTTATCTATTTCCTTTCTAGTTTTTAACATCTCCTCTTTTGTGCTTATTTTATATTTGTGTAGTTGTTAGCTTTCTAATAAAAAGGCATAGTCAGTTCACTCATCTGTTTTTTTATTCTTATTTTCTTAATGCCTTTTTGTAAGGATATGAGTTCTCCTTGTGGACTGTTTTGGTTGCATCGCAGAAATGTTGGTGTGTTTTTTCATAATTATAATTTTGTTCTACATAGTTATTAATTGTTTCAATAATTTATTGTTTAATCTACTCATTACTTAAAAATTCCAGAATAATGTACCTTCTTTTTTATCTGTTTTTAATTTTTTTTTGCTTTGTCAGATAAACTGACTGCAGCCTCATTTTTTTTTTGGATTTACTGGGTGCATAGTAAAAATTTCCCCCAACCTCCATTATTTTGCGTATGTCTTCATTTATAAAGTATGTCTCTTGTATGCAACAGATTGTAAATTTTTGTTTTCTTATCCAATTTGTTTCTCTTTTTCATTTCAATAGATTGTTTAATGTATTCACATTTAGAGACATGAGAGTTTTATATTTTCCTCCATCTGTCTCAGATATTGTTTTTTCCCCAAGTCATGATTTGTTTCCCTAAACACAGTACTATTTTGTTTCAGCTACTTTAGCTTAATCTTCTTAAAGGTAGCTCTGTTCTCAGTGTATCTCTTGCCATCACCCCTGACTCCCTCTTCTCATTTGTTACTCCTTTCCCTTTGGGGTTTTGCATGTTAGTTTCTTTTTCTCTTTTGCTTTTATCTGGTTGTATAATTCTTTCTCCCATCAGTCTTTCTCCCATTCAATTAGATTCCCCCTTCCTCTCCTCACTTTCAACTAGTCCTATTCTTTAGCTTTTAAAATTTCATTTTTGTGCCCCTTTCCAAAAAAATAATTTTTCTCACTCTCACCATTTTTGATCCTTTCTTTCTATCTACTTACCCTCATTCTCTGATCCATGACCTCAATAATTACCTGATCTTTCTCTTTTCTCTCTGTTCCACAAAATTTCCAAAGTATCCATTCTAGAAGTCCCCCTGTAGAAAGTTTCTACCACTGCCTTGAATAACTTGTTTTATGAATTCCACTTTTCCATCGTGCCCCATGAATGACATCGATTATTGCTAGTGCAGAAGAGGAGACTGCCTCATGGTAGAGTCACTCCTCTACCACATTTCTGTTTGTGCAGTCCACCACTGATCTACACCCTCCACTAGTTACTTTTCCTTCCACATTTTTTTAACATTCATTTGCATAACTTTGAGTTCCAAATTCTAATTCTTTCTCTTTCCCTACCCTCCCTCATTGAGAAGGCAAGCAATTTGATATAGATTATACAGGTGTACTTATGCAAAAGACCTACACATGTGTAGTCATGTAAAACACTTCCATAATAGTCATGTTGTTTCCTTTCACCCTGTCCCTCCTCAAAAGGGTTTGCTTCTGATTATCCCCTCCCCTAATCTGCCCTCCCTTCTATCATATCCCTTTCTCTTAACCCCTTCCCCCCTACTTTCCTGTAAGGTAAGATAGATTTCCATACCTAGCTGAGTGTGTATGTTATTCCCTCTTTAAGCCGATTCCGATGAGAGTAAGGTTCATTCATTCCCTCTCACCTCCCCTTCTTCCCCTCTACTATAAAAGCTTTTTCTTGCCTCTTTGATGGGAGATGATTTACCCCATTCTACCTCTCCCTTTCTCCTTCTCCCGGTACCTTCCTCTCTCACCCCTTAATTTTATTTATTAGATATTATCCCTTCATATTCAACTTACCCTGTGCTCTCTGTATGTATATATATATATATATATATATATATATATATATATATATATATATATATATATATATTCCCTCCAATTACTCTAATAATGAGATAATTGTAATGAGAATTGCAAATATCATTTTTGCATGTGGGAATGTAAACAGTTTAACTTTAATAAGTCCTTTATGATTTCTCTTTACTGTTTAACTTTTGATGCTTCCCTTGAGTCTTGTATTTGAAATTCAAAATTTTATTTAGCTCTTTTTTTTCCCTCAAGAATGCGTTAAATTCATCTATGTCATTGAATGTTAATTTTTCTCCCTCATTGATTGAATTCAGTTTTGCTGGGTAGGTGATTCTTGGTTTTAATCCTAGTTCCTTTGACCTCTGGTATATCATATTCCAGGCCCTCTGATCTCTTAATGTAGAAGCTGCTAAATCTTGTTATCCGTATTGTGGTTCTATACTTGAATTGTTTCTTACTGGCTGCTTGCAATATTATCTCCTTGACCCAGGAACTCTGGAATTTGGCTATAATATTCCTGGTGGTTTTCATTTTGGGATCTCTTTCAGGAGGTGATCTATTTTTCCCTCTAGTTCTAGAATATCAGGGCAGTTTTCCTTGATAATTTCATGAAAGATGATGTCTAGGCTTTTTCTTTAATCATGACTTTCAGATAGTCCAGTAATTTTTAAGTTATCTCTCTTGGATCTATTTTCTAGGTCATTTGTTTTTCTTTTTTTTCTTTTTTTTTCTTTTTTATTAATTTTTAACATTTATTTTCACACAATTTTGGGTTACAAATTTTCTCCCCTTTTCTCCCCTCCCCCCCCCAAACCCGAGCTTTCTAATTGCCCCTGTGACCTATCTGCTCTCTCCTCTCTCCTCCCTCCCTGCTCTTGTCTCCGTCTTCTCTTTTGTCCTGTAGGACCAGATAGCTTTCTTGACCCCTTAACCTGTATTTCTTGTTACCCAGTGGTAAGAACATTACATTTGGTCCTAACACTTTGAGTTCCAACCTCCTTAGCTCCCTCCCTCTCCACCCCTTCCCCTTGAAAGACAGGCAATTCAATATAGGCCATATCTGTTTAGTTTTGAAAATGATTTCCATACTAGTTGTGTTGTATAGGACTAACTATATTTCTCTCCATCCTATCCTGTCCCCCTTTACTTCTGTTTTCTTATGGTCCTTTCCCTCCCCATGAGTGTCGACCTCATATTGCATTCTCCTCCCCATGCCCTCCCCTCCATCCTCCCCCCCACCCTGCTTGTGCCCCTGTCCCCCACTCTCCTGTATTATGAGATAGGTTTTCCTATCAAAATGAGTGTCCATTTTATTCTTTCCTTTAGTGGAATGTGAAGAGAGTAGACCTCATGTTTTTCTCTTGCCTCCCCTCTTTATCCCACCACTAATAAGTCTTTTGCTTGCCTCTTTTATGAGAGATAATTTGCCCCATATAACTTCTCCCTTTCTCCTCCCAATATTTCTCTCTCACTGCTTGATTTCATTTTTTTTTTAATATATGATCCCATCCTCTTCAATTCACTCTGTGCACTCTGTCTCTATGTATGTGTGTGTGTGTGCATGTGTGTGTGTGTGTGTACTCCCACCCAGTGCCCAGATACTGAAATGTTTCAAGAGTTATAAATATTGTCTTTCCATGTAGGAATGTAAACAGTTTAACTTTAGTAAGTCCCTTATGATTTCTCTTTGCTGTTCGCCTTTTCATGGTTCTCTTCATTCTTGTGTTAGAAAGTCAAATTTTCTTTCCAGCTCTGGTCTTTTCATCAGGAAAATTTGAAAGTCTTCTATTTCATTGAAAGACCATTTTTTCTCCTGAAGTATTATACTCAGTTTTGCTGGGTAGGTGATTCTTGGCTTCAGTCCTAGTTCCTTTGACTTCTGGAATATCCTATTCCATTCCCTTCTATCCCTCAATGTAGAGGGTGCCAGATCTTGTGGAATCCTGATTGTATTTCCACAATACTTGAATTGTTTCTTTCTAGCTGCTTGCAATATTTTCTCTTTCACCTGGGAATTCTGGAGTTTGGCCACAATGCTCCTAGGAGTTTCTCTTTTTGGATCTCTTTCATGCGGTGTTCTGTGGATTCCTTGAATATTTATTTTGCCTTCTGGTTCTAGAATCTCAGGGCAGTTTTCCTTGATAATTTCATGGAAGATGATGTCTATGCTCTTCTTTTGATCATGGTTTTCAGGTAGTCTCAGAATTTTTACATTGTCTCTCCTGATTCTATTTTCCAGGTCAGTTGTTTTTCCAATAAGATATTTCACATTATCTTCCATTTTTCGAATCTGCGCGGTATGTTCTGAGATATCTGTCTTTCTCGAAAAGTCCTTAGCGTCCATCCGTACCATTCCAGTTTTGAAAGATCTATTTTCTTCAGTGAGCTTTTGAATCTCCTTTTCCATTTGGTTAATTCTGCTTTTGAAAGCATTCTTCTCCTCATTGGCCCCTTGCACCTCCCTTGCCAGCTGAGTTAGGCTAGTTCTCAAGGTGCCAATTTCTTCAAGATTTTTTTGGTTCTCCTTTAGCAGGGAGCTGATCTGCTTTTCATGCTTCTCCCTCATCCCTCTCATTTCCCTTCCCAGTCTTTCCTCCACCTCTCTAACTTGATTTTCAAAATTCCTCTTGAGCTCTTTCATGGCCCGAGCCCATTGGGTGGGCTGGAACACAGAATCCTCGATTTCTGTGTCTTTGCCTGATGGCAAGCATTGTTCTTCCCCATCAGAAAGGAAGGGAGGAAGTGTCTTTTCTCCGATAAAGTACCCTTCAATAGTTTTATTTCTTTTCCCTTTTCTTGGCATTTTCTCCAACCAGTGGCCTGACCTCTGAATGTTCTCCTCACACCCACCTCACCTCCTGGTCCTCCCAGCCAGCGTTTGGGGACTGAGATTCAAATGCTGCTTCCTGCCTTAGGATTTTTGGCGGGGGCAGGGCTGCTATTCAGTGTGAGAATTAAGTTCAGGTGGTCAGGTGGGGCAGGGCCGCCTTTCAGGCTCAGTTCCCTCAGGGGGTTTATGCACAGACCTTCCACAATGGATCCAGGCTCCCGTCCACTTGGGGAGCCCCTGTCTGCAGCTGTCTCTCAGCTTCTATCTCCCGGGGGGGGGGCCGAGCCCTGGGGGCACCCCACTCCCCTCTCAACCCGCCAAAGAGACTCTCTCACCCACCCCCGTCAGTCACCTGTTGGTGGGGGGGCCCGTGCCGCCGCTGAAGATCCTGCCTCCGGAGCCCTCTCAGATCTGTGCCTCTCGGATCCGCGGCCGCCGCCGCAGGTCCGGGCTGGGCTCCGCGTCTGCAGCGCGACGGACCTTTTGCGAGAGGTTTGCAGGTCCCTCTGTGGGTGGGGGGACCCGCGTGGCCGCTGGAGATCCCGTCCCCGTAGCCCTCTCGGATCTCCTCCCCTCAGTGTTGCGGCCGCGGCAGAGCCGCACTCCGCTCCCCGTCCCGGCGCCCAGTCCGCGGCGCGAAGGACCCCCCGCGAGAGGTCCGCAGGTCTCTCCGGAGCAGAAATCTCCCTCGCTCCAATACTCCGTGGTCTCTGGGTGCAGAATTCGCCCTGGCTTGGTCCCCTCTAGCCATTCTGTGGTTTTTGGGTTCCGAGCTATGTGTATGTGCATCTTTCTACTTCGCCATCTTGGCTCCGCCCCAGGTCATTTGTTTTTCTAATGAGATGTTTACATTGTCTTCTATTTTTTCATTCTTTTGGTTCTGTTTTATAATTTCTTGATTTCTCATAAACTCATTAGCTTCTATTTGCTGCATTCTAATTTTTAAGCAATTATTTTCTTCAGTGAGCTTTCAGATGTCCTTTTCCATTTGACCAATTTTGCTTTTTAAGGCATTCTTCTCCTCACTGGTTTTTTGAATCTCTTTTTGCTATTTTGGTTCATCTATTTTTTAAGGTGTTGTTTTCTTCAGTATTTTTGGGGTTTCCTTTAGCAATCTGTTGACTTGTTTTTCATGGTTTTCTTGAGTCACTTGCATTTCTCTTCCAAATTTTTCCTCTGTTGCTCTTACTTGATTTTCAAAATCCTTTTTGATCTCTTCCATGTCATGCAACCAATTCATACTTTTCTTGGAGTCTTTGTACACAGGAACTTTGACTTTGTTGTCTTCTTCTGAATATATGTTTTGATCTTCCTTGTTGCCAAAGTAACATTCTATAGTTTGAGGTTTTTTTCTGTTGTTTGCTCATTTTCACAGTCTATTTTTTGACTTTTTAACTCTTTGTTAAGGCAGAGCTCTGCTTCCAGTATGGTGGGGTGTACTACTCCAAGCTTCAGGAGTTTTGTACAACTGTTTTCACAGATACTTCTAGGGACCTGTAAGTTTTCAGTTGTTCCAAGATGGTATGATCTAAGGAAAGTTGTTTACTCCCCTTCTGGTTGGTTCTCTGGTCTGTGAGTGACCACAAGTACTCTTTTCTGCCCTGGAATTGTGAGGAGTGTTCCTTCTCCACTGCTGTCACAAGCTCTGCTATGTTAATGTTCCTTTTCACCCCAGGTCTGCCACCCAGAACTGCAAACCAGATCCAAGTATGGGGGAAGCAACAGAGCCCTGTTTCAGTGCCAGGAAAGAGACCCCTGTAATATCTTTTTGACCAGTTGTTCAATCCTCTTACCATTTTTGGACTGAGAGCTCTGGAAACAGCCACTGCCGGCCACCGCTACCGCCATTGCAGATTCAATCACTCCCCGGGCCTGCTCCTGGTTTGCAGAATTGGGACTGTGTTGGGGCCAGGGCTGGACCATGCTCCTCTCTCACCCAGGTCTGACAGCCCTTTCCTACTGACCTTGAGTTGTCTTTGGCATTTGTGGGTTGAGAAATTGGCAGCCACAGCTGCTAGTGATTTAGTCCCCTGCTCTGGATTTTTTGGAACCTGGTCTGTGGTGGCATGACTTTCACTGGACTATGCTCCTTTGTTAGCCTGGTGCAACAGACTTTCCTGTCCACCTTCCAGGGTTTCTTGGGCTGAAGATTTGTTTCACTTTGTCTTCTTGCAGATTCTGCTGCTCTAGAATTTGTTTAGAGCCATTTTTATAGGTATTTGGAAGGGTTTGAGGGAGAGCTCTGGAGAGTCCCTGCTTTTATTTCGCCATCTTTCTCCTTCCCTCCACATTTGCCTCAAAATCTCCTTCCAGGGTCCATACTCTCCCACTCCCTCAGGTGCCAGATGCTCCCAGGAGTTTGAACTCCCTTATCCCATGGTAGGATGAGTAAACTTTTCAAGCACCAAATCCCTCAAGTCGTACACAGCATAATTCAATCTTTCTTCACAGACCAACTCTCCTCACCCACAAGAATATTCATTAATAGCACCTTATTCCGCTGTCAGTGCAAGATTTCCCTACTGCCCCTTTAAAATCAATCCTTCCTCCTCTTCATGCACTCCCCTGTGGGCTCTTCTCTTTCTGAGACCACAGGTGTCACTTTTCCCTTATTGCCATCTTCATATTTGACCCTATCACATCACACATTTCCCTCTATCCCTCTACCTCCTCCCCCTTCATGTATACTTCCATGTCGTAATGTAGTCCCCCTCCCAACCACCATCACAAAATAACAAACCAAGGATTCACCTGTAGGCAGGGGATCACCAGGATCTGTCCGTAATTCTCCAGGTCTTCTTCGCTGTTGCCTTCATAGGTCTTCTGCTATCCCTCATGTTTCCTTGTGTATATTACTAGTCTCTCTGCTGTCACTCTTTCTCTGTAAGTGTCTTTGATTGCTGCAATTATATGCTCCCCTTGCATTTGGGTGTTCAAGCAGCAAATAATGTCTTCAGTTCTGCTTTTAAACAAATATTTCAAACATATTTTTGATATTAAACATCCATTTTTTAATGGTTAGCTCAGATTTGCAAAGCAGGCCATCCTAGGCTGCATCCTGAACTCCATTGCTCTTCAGAGCACATTATTCCATTCCCTTTTGTGTTTTCTGGTGGGTGCAGAATAGTCTTGAGTTATTTGAATTTCCATTTCTTTGTATTTGGAGGTCTTCTTCTTGATGGCTTGCAGAAGTTATTTCTGATTGGAATTGTTGTATTTGACCACCATGTGTCTTGAGGTTTATTCTGGAGGTTATGCGTGAATTCTTTTAATTAGTATTTAAAACCTGTTGGTTAGTTAAGGCGATGTCTACTACAAGCATGTAAACACTTCCTGACAGAATAGGAAGATGACTACAGTTTGTTCGAACAGTCATAAAGGCAGCTGAAGCAGGCACTATGGAGTGATTAGAGCTTAGCCAGACATCAAAAATGCCAAGACCATCCACTACAACCTGGGTTTTCAGCAGTTACCTTGACTTTTGTCTTTCTACTGAACTTCAGTGACTCAGGAAGAGAGAGTGAGGCTGAAGACTGTGTAGTTCTGCTTTACTTAAATCCATTTCATGTGCAAGTCAAGATATAAGCCGTAATATCATTGATCCTCTTTGAAAATGAAAATAACTAACTGCTATTTCATTTTCCATATTCAGAAGTTTTGCACAGCTCTCATATTATTTCCTGAATTATAGTGCTCATTTTTTTTGTCCTGTTGTGTTCTTGGAGACTTAGGATCCTTAGTTTGTCTCTAAGCATCTTGTCTTCAAGATCAGTATGTGTTGTTTGGTATAGTGAGCATATTTTCTTTTAATGTTATAATTCTTGACTACTTTTTTTTCTAGAATGTCCTTCACTTCAGTGTATTTGGATTTCTAATCTATTGTTCTCTCATTTCTTTAGTGAGACTTGCTATGGCCGATTCCAATTTTTCTACTACGTCAAATTATTTTTGCTTTGCAGACCATAAATTCTGATCTCATTTCTCAGAAACAGTGTGTTGTCATTCCATTTACCCTCATGTTCCACAGGATTCTCTGTCTCATCAAGTGTTGGATCATTTTCTTTTGTTCTGCAGTAATTTTTTTTTAATAGATGCCTGAACTCATTTACTATATATATGTGTGTATATGTGTGTGTGTGTGTGTATGTGCATATATATATGGAGGCTGTATTTCCTTCTGTTATTAATGTTTTATTATTGATTTATGTTCAAGATCTTTGAGTTTTCGTCTTCCTGAGATCTTTGTTAATTTCAGTCCTTCACCTTCCCTCATCCTTGGTTTTCCCTTTCTCACTTTTTGATTCTGTCTCCCCTGATGCTGGTTTCTTTAAGGCCTGAATCTCAAAGTGTCTCAGTCTCTTCATACACTGTGCAATTCTTGGTTCACCAACCAAGGTCTTTTTATAATTTGGACTTTTGGGTGGACAGACAGATGGATGCTGTGTTCTTTCCTTCAGGCTAGAATACATATCTATTATATATAAACTATACTACAGTATACTGTAGTACATGATACTTTTATATTATATAAAGCAAATTCCTATAAAGGAGATTTCAAGTTAAGCTAGGAGATGCCCATGTATTAGACATTATAATGCCCCTACTTGTTTCAGAGTTATTTTTTGTCGAGTCCTATAAACTTGTAAATATTTTTTCTTGCTTATTACTATTTTTTCATTGTAACATTCCTGCGTTCTAGGAGAAGTCAAACAATACATGCTTACAACTCAAGATAAAGCCATTCTCAAAGACAATAATAGTGAGAAACATTGGGCAAGATATCCACTTTGAGACACCAGTTACCTCTCCAGGATTGTTTAATGTATTCTGAGAGCCAGAATTCAAAAATGCCAATGCTAGGCCCAGCTACCTACATCTGAGTTTTCTCTCTCTCTCTCTCTTTCACATACACATCTTTCTCTATTTCTCCTCTTCTTTCTTCCTCTTTATCTCTTCCTTCCCTCTTTTCTTCCCCCTTCTCCCTAGTCCTTCCCTAATACCTACAAATATGCCCAAATTTTTCTCATACCTACAAAAAAGCCTTCACTAGTTCCTACCTCTCTCCTTTCTTTATGAGTCATTCTCCTGGATAAAGTTGCCCACATTTCTTCCTTCCATTTCCTCTCCCCCTCATATATTTCTAAACCCTTTTCAGCCTATCTTCTAACCTCATCACTAAACTGAAATCACTTTCTCTAAAGTTACCAATGGCTACCTATTGACAAATCTAATGATTTTTTCTCAGTCTTCATCTGTTCCCTCTCCTCCTCCAAACTTGGAAAGTCCCTAATCTTTCCTCCAATCAGAAATCAGATTGCCTAATTTTGTAGCCTGCTAAATTGTTTTCTTTTAATTAATTGATCTCATTTGATTAATTGCTTTTAACGTTTAAGAGTCTGTCTTCCCCTGTATTCAGGGTCTAGCAACAAAGCTGAGGAAGGCAACTGTTCCTGATTTTTTTTGGCAATTGGCATGCATTGCGTACTAAATCAATGTGTTCAGAAATTCAAACCTTTGTTTCATCAGAAAGAAGCAGAGGCAGACTAGTCAAAAGGGAGAGTTATCTGTATAGAGAGATACAAACAAAAAAGAGACCATTTAAGCTGTAAGCAGTGAAGGTGAATTGTAAAATGTTTAACAGTTTTTGCACAGAAATTGTTTGCCAATTTTCCAACAAGGCTTGAATATTAGTTTTGCAGCTGATTGTAATCATTCTATAGTTCTTTTTTCACTTAACATATCACTTATTCATGTTTGTAACTTTTTAATTCTTCTCCCACTGTTGGGGAGGATTTCTTAGACTAGAGGCAAAAATGGAATTGTTCCTTAGGAATCTGAAGCACTGGGAGCTTAGATCAACAACCCCAAAGCAATGAACCCCAGGCAAGCAGTGAAGGCAAATAGAGGCCAGGAATTGAGGAAGGTCATGGAGGGATGAGGGACCAAGGGAGGTGGAGGTTCAACAGTATCAGAAACAGACCTAACACCAGCATTGTGTTTCTCAAACGTATCCTTTCCAGGTGTGGTGGCCTGTGTCTGTAATCTGTGCTGTTGAGGAAGCTGAGGTTGGTGGATCATGTGAGTGGGAGTTCTGAGCTGCAGTGTGATAGGCTGATAGGGTTTCTGGGTTGTCTAGAACCAATATGGTAAACTTCCAGGGTGCCAGGCTTCCTAGAGGGGAGCGAACTGGTGCATCCTGTGCTGCGATTGGATGGTGAGGGGCTTCGGTACTTCTTGCCAGGAGGAGAAAGATGACATAAAGACATCACGTCTCAAAAGCAAACACAAAATGTAACTTTACAATCTAAGTAAACTTTATTTTACACTGCTTGCTTGTGTTGGGTCCACACAGGCACAAGCACTTTCCTGAAGTACCTACACTAAGCTTTTCCCTCCAAAGCACATTTACCTATGGAAATCTAAACCAAAAAGGATGAAATTGCTCTTTCATTTTTGCCTTTGTATTTCTAAAGCATAGTAGTACCCGGGAAAATAGAAGGTGCTTGACAAATACTTGGTGGATTGATTGATTGATGTTCTATTTCACTAGGTTTATTGAGTGACTTACTTTGGAGTTTCTTTTAATCAGATGGCATATAGATTTATGTCTATAACTATATATTCAGAGCTAATAGAAAACTGAACAGCATCCGTACAAAACTTCTAGTACAATGAATATTTTCTGGGGGGCCAGAGGGAGAGGGAGGGGGTACTGTTCCATATAAAACCAGGAAGGAAATGTTCTGCCACAGAAAATTGGATTAAAAGCCAGGAGATTTGGATTTGAGTGCCAACAATGAGCAGTGTCACCTTGGGCAAGTCATTTGCCTATTTCCTTATCGGTAAAATAAGGAAATTGAATTTAATCTCTGAAGTTCTTCCCAGTTCTACTTGTCTGCCTATGAGCTTGTTGTTCATAAAGTAGGAATTACTTCATGAATTCCAGGCCAGTCTGGAATTCAAACCCATGCTCAGGGGCTGTGTGTGTGTGTGTGTGTATGTGTGTGTGTGTGTGTATGTATGCATGAGTTATATTTCAAAACATTGACTCTTACTGACATATTTCTCTCTTCTTAACATGCTTTTATCTCAAAAACAAATAATTTCCAGGATAAATAATGCCCTGACTTAAAAGATAAATTCATTTTTATTGCCACTAGAGGTCAGACAACATAAATACATAGAACAAAATTTTTCCCCTACATCTTTCATTAAATACAATAAACAAGAGCTATCACCTATAAATATAAAGCTGTATTCTCATCCTTTGTAATTCTGCCAGCTTTTCTATAGTCACAAAATAATAAAACTATCATCATAAATTGTGCCGTTGAAGTGTAGTGATATAATACCCTTGATTTTCTTAGCAGTGCCAAGGAAATCATCCTTGCAAGTCAGAAAACAAATCAAAAGCACAGACATCATTACCCAATTGTCACTAAGTTCCTCATCCATATCGATTATCACCAGTCTTGTGTAGTAAATACAAACAAAATGACATGCTTTTGAGTAGTAGCAAAGAGAAGGGCGTGCGGGGGAGCTCTTTGATATTGAAGATTACCTTGACCTCCCCTCACTCAATACACATTTAATTAGTTTTGGGTGATTGTCAATAGTAAAAGATGCTTTCATGTAGTATTTTTAATGTGCTCACCCTTAAGATCTCATTCATAGGTGGGCTTTCTTGATGAAAGATACAATTTCAAGTATTACAATTTAATATGTTTGGATTGCACATATATTGGCGTTGTACCTAAGAGCCCTGACTTCGAACTGGAAGACTTGAGTCTGATTTTTATCCATCAATCACACTTATTAGTTTTGTGTCCACAGTCAAGAAGGTAGGTCACATCACCTTCTTCATTCTCTATTTCTTCATCTATAAAACGTAAATAAAAAGCATCCACTACCATACTTATGGGTTGATCGGGAATATTTTGTTAATTGTAATACACTTTTAGGGAAATATAGGCCTAAATAATTGGAGAAATTTTAATTGCTTATGGGTAGGCTAAACTAATGTAATAAAATGACAATATTATTAGAATTTATTTACTTTTTCACTGCTATACAAAACAAACTACCAAAGGACCACTTTATAGAATTAGAAATAATTATAATGAAATTTAGCTGGAAGAATAAAATGTAAAATATCTGAAGAGAAAGAATGAAAAAAAAAGTGGGAAGATAAGGTCCCAAGCATACCAGATCTTGACAATACTGCAAAGTGATCATCATCAGAATGATTTGGGATTAGTGAAAAACCAGAGATGGAATTCATAGAAACAAATGAACTTCCTTGCTTAAGTTTGATAAGTTTAAAGAACTCAGCTCCTGGGGTAAAGGATATGACAAAAACTAATGGGAAAGTGGACAGCACCCTAGAAGATATTAGGTGTAGACCAACCTCTCATACCATATACCAAAAAAAGCTCCAAATTGATACATGACTTAGCTATAAAAGGTCACATCATGTATAAATTAATGGAACAAGGAAAAAAAATCATCTTTCAGGACTATGGATATGGGAAGAGTTCATTACCAAACAGAAGAGAAAGAAAATCTCATGAGATAAAATGAACAATCCTGATTGCATAAAATTAAAAAGTTTCATAAGGACAAATCCAATGAAGTCAACTAATAAGGGAAAGACATATTGGAGAAAAAATCTTTGCAAGTTTATTAATAAAATTCTTATATCTAAGTTATTCAACTTGGAACTGATTCAAATTTAAAAAAAAGTCCAATCCCAAATTAATAAATGCTTAAATGATATGAATGGGCAGTTATTAAGGGAAGAAATGTGAAAAATCACTAATAACTAGAGACATGAAAGTTAATGCAACACTGGTTGCATCTCATACCATCAGACTGACAAAACTGACAAAAAAGAAAAAAGACAAATGCTGAAGGGACTAGGGGAAAACAAGAGTATTAGTACACTGTTTGTGGAGCTGTGAATTGGTCCATCCATTTTGGAAAGCAATTTGGAACTATGCCTTAAAACTTACTAAACTTTGATCCAACAATATCACTATTAGACCAAAGAGATCAAATAAAGAGGAAAAAATTATAAGTACACAAAAGATATTTATAGCATCCCCTTTAGTGATATTCAGGAATGGAAATTAAGGGGTTATCTTAAGGAAAGAAAACTGAAC
Source organism: Notamacropus eugenii (assembly GCF_028372415.1). Taxonomy (NCBI): domain Eukaryota; kingdom Metazoa; phylum Chordata; class Mammalia; order Diprotodontia; family Macropodidae; genus Notamacropus; species Notamacropus eugenii. The sequence goes on from NC_092875.1 coordinate 269,664,765, forward strand.
AACTTATGATATATAATTATTATTTGCTGCAAGAAATTATTAAAGAGGGGTAGCTAGGTGGCATAGTGGATAGAGCACTGGTCCTGGAATCAGGAGGACCTAACTTCAAATGCGGTCTCAGACACTTAGTAGCTGTGTGACCCTGGGCAATTAACTTAACCCTGTCTCGAAAAACAAATGAAAAAATAAATTATTAAAGAAATGATTTCAGAGAAGCCTAGAAAACTTGTATGAATTAAGGCAGAGTAAGGTAAGCAGAACAAGTATAAAAACTTATCCTCTAATGCCATTATAAAAAAATGAACAATTGTGAAAGTGTTAAGAACATTCTTCAACACAATAATCAATAATAACTCCAGGAGACAGGTCATGAATAAATCTATTCACCTCCCAACAGATATATAGTAGGCTAAATATGCAGAATATGGGACAAATTTTTTGATATGGCTCAAAGGAAAATTTGTTTTACTTGACTTTGTTACAAAGGTTTTGTTTCTCTCTCTCTTTTTTTTTTCATTTAGGGGATGCAAGGGGAGGAAAAAATGCTTGATAAATGAAAAAACTATCATTTTATATTTTTCATTTAATTTTTAAACTTTTTGAACTTAAACAACAAAAAAGTATATTTATACACACAGCAGAACACAAAAAGAACTCTATGAAATTGTGGATCTTCAGTTCTTGTTGATTGTTTTTTTTTTTGTGGAATAAAATAAATTCTACACATTACTTTTTAAGTTATCCTCATTTTATTTCCCTCTCTTCTGTGCATTAAACAATGTTTCTGTTACTGTCCTATGTTTGGTATCAGTATTGTTAATTCCCTCACATATTCTTCCATATTAAAAAAAGAAGAGAAAGAATGGTATACAATAAAAGTAAAAATAAGAAAAACCCTTACAATGAGAAAACATAATCAACCAAAAATGAATTACACAGTGGCCATGTGGAAGAACTTATGGCTATTTTTTTGTACCTGTATCCATCATCTCAGAAAATGGATAATATACTTCAGCATAGGATCTCTGGGGTATGGCTGGTCATTGCATTGATCAGTGTTCTAAAATTTTTAAAGTAATTTTTCATTATAGTGTTGTTCTTGTATTAAGTGATATCTTGATTCTGCTTACTTCATTCTGGGTCAATTCATATTATCCAGGATTCTCTGAAATGATCTCTTTGGTAATTCCTCTTGTGGTAATACCACAAATTGTTCAACCGTTCTCAAAATGTCAAAAAAATGCAATACAAGGCATGTTATATTCAAGTTTTTTTTGTTCAACCCACTCCTCTCTTTAGTTCTTGCAGCATTAGTAAATGTTTTACTTGTGACTACTCTTTTCTCACATTATCCTTCTACCTGCTCCCTCCTGTATTTTTCCTTTTTTTCTTATTTAATGTTATGTATTTCTATCCCAAACTTTATGTATCTGTGAGTGTATGTGTATGTGTCTGAGTGTTTTCAACTGTTCTTTGTCCATTTCAGATACAAGTGAGCTTCATCTGATCCAGATTCCCTCGCTTGCTCCATTTTGACATACTTTTCTTATGTGCCCTAATTATGAAAAATAACAAGTTCTACCCCTCCCTTTTCTTCCTTTCTATGTTTCCTTAATCCTCCTTTTTTTTTTTTTTAAAGCCAAAGAAAACAAAGTTTATTAAAGATTCGCCTAATTGGGTTGCCTCTTAAGGAGCCTAAGCATTTGTGACGCATGTATTCACAAGCAAGCCAGACACAATCTCAGCTAGACAGAGTCTGAGCTGGATTGCATCTGAGCCAATCCTCCTTTCTGTTTCCCATTTTCAAACCCTCAGAACAGAACTTTATATCCCAAGGGTTTCTTTTGTTTCTCATTAAACTCTCTCAAATAACCTTTGAGTTTCTGAAAGAACACTTGTTTCTTCTCCTGTTTAGAATGTTAGCACTACATGATCACCTGCCTCCTTCCAAAGCTCAAATAAATTTGCCTTTCTAAGTTTCTTTGGATTCACTGTTTCAATTTTAAAGTTCCTACTGAGTTATAGTTTTTTCTTCAAAAATGATCCAAAGTTGTCTATATCATTAAAAATCCTGCCTTTTCTATAGAATTAGTTAGTTTTGCAGGATAGGTTATCACTGTTTGTAAGCTTTTATTTGCTTTATTGATTTATCTATGCAAATGGATCTGTATTCTCTTTTATTTGGATGATACCTCCATCAATACTGATTGAAATCCATATGTATCTGCTTGACCTGTGTCATTCTATCTGTATCTTCTATCTATGTCTATGTCTTTGGCAAAGAGGCCACCCTGGTAACTTGCTTACTTTTATCTGAAGTCATGAGTACACAATGGAACGCTTGGGCTGCAAACCTATAAATCTCCTGCCCTTTCCATGTGATCAATCTACTTTCTTTTCTGTCATTATTTCCCTAATAACATCTCTTAGTCCGATTCTTCTTATAGGCACCTCCCTTGTAATATGTTGTAACCCATTCACACTCATTCTACTCCTTTTCCTTACTCTCTGTGATATTTAGTTTCATTTCAATCAATCAATCCATATTTATTGACCACCTACTACGTGCCAGGCGCTGGATAGAAAAAGAGGCAAGACAGTCTTTGCCTTCAAGGAGCTTGCTAATGGGAGAGACAGCATGTGAACAAATAGATTCACAGCAAGCTATATACAGGATAAATAGGGAAAGCTCCTGCAGAAGGTAGGATTTTAGTTGAGACTTAAAAGAGGTTATCAGGTTTTCATAGTCATATGACATTATAGATATGTAGCAATATATGAGTCCCACATTTTCAGTGTGGCTAGAGCTTGTTGTTCTGTGACTTGCAGGGAGGCAGAATAAATATCTATAGCTTTTTCAGCCCCCTTCCCCATCTTTCTCAAAGGGTGACTTTCATTACCGACATAAGGAGGAATTGAAAGATGGGACCAAGGTCACTCTGCTTTCCTCAGAGAGAGGGGATACTAACCTAGAACTATTTCTCTTCGCTTTCCTTTTAATTTTTAGGTTAGAGGATATGATTGAGTCCCATCTTACTTCTAATCACTCCTATCATTTTGGGGGGTAAAGGGGTCCCTATTCACTATATCGCAGGTTTGAATATTTTCCCACCTAATGCCAGTTCCACAATGAATACTTATAGTAAAATAGCAAAGAAACCTTTTATTCAAATCATAGCAAAACAGAAATCAGAGAAGGTATATATGGAGACTATATATCAGACAATATAGAGTAAAGGAACTTTTCCTTTGGTAGAGAGAACTCAGCTCAACCAAGAGAATATTCTAGATCTCATGCAAGAGGAAGCTCTCCAAAGTCTCTAGTGTCACAATCTGGGGATAGACACATGATGGAGACTGCCAGCTCCACTCATATTTTCCCAGAGTCTTTTCCTTCAGCAACTTAAAGTGGGGTTGATAGCTTCCATTTTTTTCTCTCAAAGTTGGAAACCAGGAGCCCTTGGATAAGACTTAAAACTTGGACAACCTTACAGGGGACTGGCCCTCAAGAATCTTGAAGGGGGACTGGAGAAGGCTGGAGGATCTTGCTCCTCACCGACTCTGCCTCACTCTTCATGTAATGCAGGACCTTCACCTCCACCAATAAGGAGAGGTTCCCATACCAATGGACTTTGGGCTAGGGATTACAGATAGAAAATAGAAAATATTAAGAAAATGTACCCTTCTTCTGGGGTCACTGAAGGATGACTGAAGTAGCTTTTCAAGTTCCTGAAGGTTCTATCCTGCTCTCCCCATCTTAGTTCATTTTCCAGTGATAGTTTGTTCTAAACATACATATTGATGGGCAAACCTATAGCAGGGGTGAGCAAACTGTAGCCCTAAGGCCAAATACCCTAGAAGATAATAATGGTTTTACATTTAAAATGTTTTATTGCAGTTAAAAAATGTAAAAAAACCATGTTTAGCTTGCAGTCTGTGGTCCATAGATTGCTAACTCCCATTCTATAGGTTGTCTATTTGGTTGCATATTGCTATCTGGGCCATCAACTGGGTATTGCCTCAGTCAAAGTGAGAACTTGTAAAGACCTTAGCTTAAAAAGGCCAAGATCTCCCATGGCATCCTGGGACATTTCCAGTTGTTCTGATCTATATCTGGCCATTGGACCCACATGGCTCCAGAGGAGAAAGTGAGGCTGGTGACTTTACACAGCCCCTCCCTTACTTAAATCCAATTCACTTGAAAGTCATGGCATCGTCTGTGTGATGTCATGGTCCTCTGTGAGAACAAATGAGAAACTGCAACCACACAACCATATGGGCAACAGTCATTCTGCATCCACTTGGTCTTTACTGTGTTGATGGTCATGTCAAAGTTTTTGTGAGTGGATCTTTTCCAAGAAGATCTGCAATGTTCCAGGCTTGATGCAAACATCCTGATGTCATTTGTCAACAGGGGCATTTGGAGGAACTTGTTATCTATAGTAAATTGCTAGGCAACTTGTATTCTGCCCTGGATTCCTTCTATTACGGTGGCTAAGACTTTTGTTGAGCCTATGTTTTCCTATTTTGTTCCTCACTTCATCATTATAATTAGAGCATCTTGAACAAAATATGTTCTCTGATGTATATCTTTCAAGGAATTCTAAATTATTCTGATGTACAGATTTTGTTGTTCACTTGTATCTGACTCTTTGTGACCCCATGGACCATATCATGCCAGGCCCTTCTGTCCTCTACTATCTTTGGAAGTCTGTCCAAGCTCATGTCTGTTGCTTCCATGACACCATCTATTCATCTCATCCTCTGACATCATCTCTCTTTTTGCCTTCAATCTTTCCCAATATCAGGGTCTTTCCCAACAAATTCTATCTTGTCATTATGTTGCCAAAGTATTTAAGTTTTAGCTTCAGTATTTGACCTTCCAGTGAATAGTCTGAGTTAATTTTTTTAAAGTATTGATTGATTTGATCTCCTTGCCTTCTAAGGGATTGGCAGAAGCCTTTTTCAATGAGTAATTTGAACTATGGCCAAAGGTAATCAAACTGTGAATACCCTTTGATCCAGCACTACCACTATGAGGTCTATAGCCCAAAAAGATCAGGAAAAAGGGAAAAGGACCCAGATGTACAAAATATTTATAGCAGTTCTTTTTTGTGGTGGCAAAGAATTGGAATTGAGGGGATGACTATCAATTGGGGAATGGCTAAACAAGTCATGGCATATGAATGTAATGGAATACTACTGTGCCATAACAAATGATGAGCAGGCAGATTTCAGAAAGACTAGAAAGACTTCTATGCACTGATGTAAAGTGAAGTAGGTAGGATCAGAAGAACATGATTCACATTATCATCAACATTGTGTGATTATTAACTATGATCGACTTAGTTTTTCTTGGCAATATAATGATATAAGAGAAGTCCAAAAGAATCATGATAGAAAATGCTATCCACATCTAGAGAAAGAGCTGATGGAATCTGAATGAAGATCAAAGCATATTATTTTTTATTTTATTTTGTTTTGAGTTTTTTTCCTTTTGTTCTGTTTCTTTTTTCACAACATGGCTAAAATGGATGTATGTTTCATATAATTGTGCAAATATGATCTATATCAAATTGCTTGATTGTGTTCATCCTTCATTGCTGAAGAAGACCATGCCATCAGAGAAGTGATGACATGACTTGCACTCGACTTTGTTTTGAGTGAGGGAGGACTATACAGGTCAAGAGCCTCACTTCTCCTCCAGAGCCATTTGAATCCAGTGACCAGATATTCATCAAGATGACTGGAGATGACCCAGGATGCACTGGGAGACCTTGGGCCCTTTAGGCCAAGGTCTTTACAGGTACTCCCTTAGGGTGAAGCAACTCCCATTCATTGAATAGGTCAGTTTAAGAAGTAGCCAGGGCATGGCCTCTTTAATGAGGCCAAGGAAAAGAAAGACATCAGGCTGAGAGGGAAATAGAAACAGTTACTATCGACAATTACTTTAAAGCTAGGAGGGTCCCGAGGAGACCTTAGGCAGGAGCCCACTGGTGTCCCAGATTCAGAGTACAGTAGGTTTAACCATCTTAAGAAAGCAGGGGGAAAGGAGGGGGAAAGTTTGGAACTCAAAATTTTATATAAAAATGAATCTGAAAAATTCTCTTTACTTGTAATTGGATAAAATAAAATGCTATTTAAAATTTTAAGAAGCGTCTTCTCCAACTCCACAATTTGAAAGTGTTGATTGTGCAGTACTCAGCTTTCTTTATAATCCAATTCTCACAGTTATACATTGCTAGTTTTAATTATATGGACCTTTGTCAGCAAGGTGATGTCTCTGCCTTTTACTATGCCAGATTCCCCATAGCCTTCCTTCCAAAGATCAAGTGTCTCTTAATTTCATGGCTGCAGTCACTATCTGCAATGATCTTTGAGCTCCAAAATATAAAATCTGACATTGCTTCCATTTCTTCTCCCTCTGTTTACCAGAAAGTGATGGAACAAGTTGTCTGGATGTTAGTTCTTTTGATGTTAAGCTTCAAGCAAGCTTTTTGCATTCTCCTCTTTCATCTTCATCAAAAGGATTCTTAATTCTTCACTTTCTGATATCAGAGTGGTATCATCTGCACATCTGAAATTGTTAATATTTCTCCTGGCAACTTAATTCGCACTTTTGATTTGTCAGCCTGGCATTTTGCATGATGCACTCTGTATGTATATATATTAAATAAGTAAGATGACAAACTTTGTTGTACTTTTTTCCAATCTTAAACTAATCAGTTTCTTGATCAGTTTAACTGTTGCTTCTTGGCTCACATACAAGTTCGTTAGGAGGCAAAATGATCTAGTACTCCCATCTCTTTGAGGACTTGCCACATTTTGTTGTGATACAAAACAGTCAAAGGCTTCAGTGTAGTCAGTGAAGCAGAAGTAGACTTCTTTTCTGGAACTTGCTTATTTTCTCCTTGATTCAGCAGATGTTGGCAATTTGGTCCCTAGTTCCATTTCCTCTTTGACAGCCAGTCTGCTCTTTTGGTAATTCTTGGTTCACATATTACTGAAGCCTTATTTGTAGAATCTTTAGTCTAATGCTTTCCCAACTGAGCTATTTTTGCTGCACAACTTCCTTGCAGAATCTTAAGCACAACCTTGTTTGCATGTGAAATGAGTGCAATTGTCCAGTAATCTGAACATTTTCTTGTATAGTTCTTTTGCATATTCTTGCCATCTCTTTGTAATCTCTTCTACTCTTATTAAGTCCTTACCATTTCTGTCTTTTGTCAAGCCCTTTTATCAAGCCCTTTGATTTCTCTAATTTTCTTGAAAAAATCTCTTCTTTACTACTCTGTTGTTCTGTTTCTTTAAATTGTTCATTTAAGACAACCATCTTATATCTCCTTGCTATTCTCTAGAATTCTACATTCAGTTGGACATATCTTTACTTTCTCCTTTCCCTTTTGGTTTCCTTCTTTCTTCAGCTATTTGAAAAGACTCACCCAATAGCCATTTTGCATTCTTGTTCTTCTTTTGAATGGTTATTTTTTGTTGTTACTGTCTGCTGTACAATATTGTAAACCTTTGTCCGTGGTTCCTCAGGCATTCTATCTGATCTAATATTTTAAATCTATTCATTACTTCTTCACATTCATAAAGGGTGTTATTTGCCCTACTTTCTTCAACTGAAGTCTGAATTTTGTAGTAGGAAGCTTGCGACCTGAACCACAGTCAGTTCCAGGTTTTGTTTTAATGGACTATAGAAGTTCTCCACCTTTGGCTGGAAAGTATATAGTCAATCTGATTTTGATATTGACTATCTGATGGTGTTCATGTGTGGAGTTGACTTTTGGATCATCGAAAAGGAATGTTTGCTATTACTAGTGAGTTATCTTGACAAAACTCTATTAATTTCTGCTGCCGGAGATTCCACCCCGGAGGCCTTTTCTGGTCCTGTTCCTCCCAGTGTCTCTCAGTCAAGGCTGGATTGGGCTCTGCTCTGCATCCGGTGTGATAAACCTTTCCTGCTGGTCTTCCAGGTTACCTTGGGCTGAAAATCTCTTTCACTCTGTCATTCTGTGCCTTCTGCTGCTCTAGAATTTATTGAGAGTCATTTTTTACAGGTATTTTATGGGCTATGGGGGAAGAACTAGTGTATGTGTGTCTTTCTCCTCTGCCATCTTGGCTCTGTCCCCTTATGGTGTTATTTTTAGAAGATGTTGTAGGTCTTCATAGACCTGCTCAACTTTGACCTCTTCAGCATTAGTGGTTGGAGTAAAGATTTGTATTGCTGTGATATTGCTTTGGATTTGAGCAGATATTATTCTATCATATTTGAAGACTTGCCACATTTTATTGTGATACATCATTCATCCTTTTATTGACTAAGAAGGCTATTCCATTTCTTCTAAGGGATTCTTACCTACAATAGTATATATGTATATATAATGATCATCCGAACTAAATTCACCCATTCTCATCCATTTGAGTTCACTTACACCCAAGAAGTTGATGTTTAATCTTTTTATCTCCTATTTGACCACATCCGGCTTATTTTGGTTCATAGATCTTACATTCCTACTACTTACTCAATATTGATCTTTATAGCATGACCTATATCCACAGATGAGTTTCCTTTCAGCTTTGGCCTGGCCACTCTTTCTTTCTGGAGCTAATTGTTTGTCTTCTGCTCTTTGGTAGTAGCATCATTTTGATACTATCCATGGTGTTTTCTTGATAAACGTAATGGAATGATTTGCCATTTCCTTTTCCAGTGTGTCACCTTTTGTCAGGTCAGTTGTTTTTACAATGGGATATTTCACATTGTCTTCAATTTTTTGATTCTTTTGGTTTGTTTTATAATTTCTTGATTTCTCATAAAGTCATTAGCTTCAATTTGCTGCATTCTGATTTTGAAGAAATTATTTTCTTCAGTGAGTTTTTGGACCTCCTTTTCCATTTGGCCAATTCTGCTTTTTAAGGCATTCTTCTCCTCATTGGCTTTTTGGGCTTCTTTTGCTATTTGATTTAGTCTATTCTTTAAAGTGTTATTTTCTCTAGCATTTTGGGGGAATCTCCTTTATCAAGCTATTGACTCGATTTTCATGATTTTATTGTATCAATCTCATTTCTCTTCCAAATTTTTCCTTTACTTATTTTACTTGATTTTCAAAATCCTTTTTGAGCTCTTCTATGGCCTGAAACCAGTTCGTATTTTTCTTGGAGGCTTTTGATGTAGGAGCTTTGACTTTGTCTTCTTCTGTTTGTATGTTTTGATCTTCTTTGTCACCAAAATAAGATTCTATAGTCTGAGTTATTTTCCTCTGTTTGCTCATCTTCCCAGCCAAGTATTTGACTTTATAACTCTTTGTCAAGGTAGGGCTCTGTTTCCTGTGAGGATGAGGGTTAGGGTGGGTGTACTTTCCTAGGCTTCAGGGATTTTGAATCAATTGTCTATGGGCCAGATCCAGCTACGTGGAGTGATCCTCTTTCACCCAGGTCCCACAGAGTTTTCCCACTGACCTTTTCGGAGTTTGTGGGTTGAGAAGTCTGGAAATTGCCACAGCTATCAATGAGTCAGTCTCCTGAGGCCTACTCCAGCCAGTCTGCGCTAGTGTGGCTCACACAGGACTGTGCTCTGCTCTCTGCCTGGTGTGAAAGTCCATTGTATTATTTTGTTCAGTGAAGTTGGAGCTCTACCTGTTGATCTTTGTGCTAATTTCACTGCTTGTATTTTCTCTGTTTGTATTTTCTCAACATTCAGTATTCACTTTTCCCCTGGACTGGTGAATAACTTAAATATGTTTAATTAAAGAAGGATTGCTAACTCCTTTAAAGCTGTTTTTTCTTTACAAAGCAAATTAAAGAACTTGTACTAGCAGGCTATCCTGGGTGTGCTAGCTTGCTTGCTGCTACAACATGTGAAGTCATGCAAAACGTATTTCCATATTAGCCATGTTGCAAAACAAAAACAAAAACAACCTCTTTCCCCAAAAATAAAGGGGAAAAAAAATCCTTCAAGCTTCACTCAGGGTTCATGAATTCTCTCTCTGGAGTTGGATAGCATTTTTCACCATGAGTCCTTTGAAATTTTGTGGATCATTGTATTGACCAAGGCTGATTATTGTTACAATATAGCTGTTACTATATACAATGTTCTCCTGGTTCTGCTCACCTCACTTTGCGTCAGTTCATAGAAATCTTCCCAGGTTCTTCTGAAGTCATCCCTTTCATCATTTCTTATAAATAATAATAATATTATTATAATAATTATAATTATTAATTATTATTAATTATATTATATAAATACATTATATATAAACATATATAATATAATATTATATTGTATATTATTAATTATAATAATATTATTAATATTATTATTATTAATAGTATTAATAGCATTCCATCAATATTATCCCTCTTATCATCCTTCCTTCAATTAATGGGTATTCTCTCAACCTCCAATTCTCTGCCACCACAAAAAGTGCTGCTATAAATATTTTTTGTATATTTGGTTTCTTTTCCATTTTCTTTGATCTCTTTGGGATTAGGAGCATACAATGTTAAAGCCAAAATAGAGACAAAAATGCTTCCACTATCTACTTCACAGAATTGGGGTAAGGGTCAAATGTGATGTTTTATGTAAGGCATTTCATAAATGTTAAAGTGCTTTGTAAGTATGAGCCATCATCATCATTGCCTCAGCACTTCTGTTGGGCAAACTTGTGCAGATCATAATAAATTGACAAGGACAAAATAGCCCCTGCTCTTGGGGAGCTTTTCAAGGGAATTCGTTACCCTTACTCTAGAACAAGCAAAGCTTTTCTTACCTTTTATTTCTCAATCTTGTAATTCCTTAGATTTGACATCAAAGCCAGTGTCCAAAAGAAAGCTTTGATTCAATAGAGGATGGAGAAAGGAAATATTAGGGAGAAAGCAGAGGTTGGGCCAACCTGAGTGATTCCATGTAGACTTCTGAGCCCTAGTGTCCTTCTAGGCAGTGACACCAGCTTATTGAGGGAGCAATGATGAAGGACTCTAGTAAATTATATATTAACAGAACATTTCTGAGCCCCCTACAGATTCCCTGTAGGAAAAAGAGAATGGCTGGGAGTGAGGCAGGGCAGAGAGAAAACAAACTCCAAACCTGGTGAAGGAATGAGATTGTAATGAGAGTGAACATGTTAAGGAGGGTAGTATAGGATAAGGCCAGAATAATGTTTAGATTATGAAGGACCTGGAATGAAAGGTTAGGAGGTGTTATTCTCCAGGATAATGGAGTTAATCAGTTAACAATATCTGTTAAGCACAGGTATGTACTAGGTATTGGGGATACAAATGAAAAAAGGAAGGAAAGGAAGAAAAGAAAGAAACAAAAAGAAATGAAGGATGGTAACAAATATTTAGGCACTGTGCTAAGCACTTTACAATGATTATCTGATTTGATCCTTGCCCTGGGAGGTAAGTGTCATTATGATCCTCATTTTACAGGTGAGGAAAGTGAGGGAAACAGAGGTTAAATGACTTAGATCAGACTGCTAGGAAGTATCTGAAGCTGAATGAACTCAGGGCTTCCAGCTTCAGAATCAGTACTCTATCTTATATTACTACCTGCCTCAAAGAAAGGCAAAAGTCAATCCTTGCTTTCCACTAGCTAACAGGCTTATGTGGCAGACATAATCTTTATTTACTGAGCCACCTAGGATGTGATTATAGTGGTATATTAGGACAATTAGTCAGTTCTCAATGTATAGGATGGTTTGGAAAAGAGTTAAACTGGAAGGAGAGTTGTCTCTTAGGAGGCTATTTCAATAGTCTAAGCTAGAGGGCATGGGAACCTTAGCTGGTAGTCAGAGTAGCAGTGGAAGGGAGGGACAAACATTAGCTGTTGCCTAGCTAGAATCTACAGAACTGAGCAACTGATTAGAGGTGTAGAGTGAGGGACAGAAAAGAGTCAAGAATGACTCATGATCTGAAGACTGGTAACTTCATAATTTAGGATTAGGGTGCTATCGATAAACACAAAGAATTTAGGGAGAGTGAAAATTTTCAGAGAAAAGAGAAGCTGAATTTTTGACATATTGAAGTTGAGAACATTAATATACATATTTTCACAAGGCAATTGAGATAGGAGCTTTGAGGAGGAGGTTAGGAATGAAAATGGGCAGCTATGTGGTACAGTGGAGAAAGTACTGGGTCTGGAGTCAACAAGACTTATCTTGGTGAGTTTGAATCTTGTCTCAGACATTTACTAGCTGTGTGACCCTGGCCGAGTCACTTAACCTTGTTTGCCTCAGTTTCCTCACCTATGTAAAGAGCTGGCAAAGGAAATGGCAAACCATTCCAACATCTTTGCCATGAAACCTTAAGAGTTGGATGTGACTGAACAACATGAACAAAGCTAGGGGTGAAAATATTTATTTGTATGGAGCTGGGGGTTGATGAGATCAAAAAGAGAGTATAGTGAGATAAGTGGGCCAAGGACAAAACTTGGGGCCCACTAACATTTAAGAAGTGGGAGGCAGATGGCTCACAACAAATGAAGGAGAAGGAATGGTCAGAAGGGTGAGAAAACAATGAGAAGAGTACAAAGCCAAGGGAGGGTACATCCATGGGTAATTCATGGTGTCAGTGCTGCAAGTCAATGAGAATGAGGATAGAAAGAAAGGCTATTGGATTTACAATAAAAAAGTTATTAATGTACACTGGATGAAACTGGGAATTGGTCCAATTATTCTGAAAAGAAATAGGGAATTATGTTCTTAAAAAGTGAGGAAAATGCCTATACCCTGTAACCTAGAGATTCATTTCTAGGAATATATCCCAAGAAGGTAAAGGAAAGGAAGGAACATCCTAAATATTCCAAAATATTTGTAGTAGCACCTATTGTAACAACAGAACACTAGAAACAAGTAGACACCCACTGATTGAAGAATGAATACATAATTCCCTCTTTGTTATAAGCAGTGCCTTACTGGATTAAACGAGGAATAATGTCTTCAGAGGTCAAGGTGATATAAAAGGAATTTAATACTTTTTAAAAGCAATTATATCAACCTTTGAGAAAGGAGTTTAAGTAGAAGGTTAGGGTTTGAAGCACTATAGGGTAATAGATAATGAATCATCCAGAAAACCAGGATTATCTGAGTTCAAAATCTGAGTGGCCTTTGATGCATTCTGCCTACTTGACCCTGGGCAAGTCACTTATCTTCTTGGTATCTTAGGCAACTGTATAAAACTATAGACTGTAGATAAAGTACTGACCTGCATGGGTAGTTTTTCTCTGGGACTTCATATACTAATGAAATCACAGGTCCAGTTCATCCATATTTACTTCTTACCCCCATATTGTGTTATTAATTATTTTTCCCATTCCTGTATCATGACCTTATAAGACTTATTTGCCAAAAAGTATAATGACATTTTGAATGAACTGTGAATTACTTTTATAAAAAAAACATCCTCACTTCTGCTACTTAACTAATGCAACCTGTTATCCTTGACTGCTTTCTGAAAAGCATTGTCTGCCTTCAAGCAGAATCTTCTGGAAGATGGCTTGGGGAGTATTCAGAAAAATGGTATACTCCATGTTAAGGGATACACTTTCATTTTTAATAGTAATATAAGAAATACTATAGTTCAGAAATAAGAGGTAGTGGTAGTTGGGGGAGTAGGAGCACGAGCAGCAGAAAAGTTGATTTATTCATTGTTCACTGCTAAATCCAAATGTAAATGCAGTGGGGAGATTAGCATCAGATTATTATATACCAAAAAGCCAATTGAAATAGTGACTTGTTCTTTTCTAAAATTAATAAAACATTATCTAACACAAGTCATTCGACCTTTAGAATGTCTGTTGTTTCAAAACAATCAGATGGAAAATGAAAAAAAAATAAGCATGCATTAAGATTTTTTTCAACCATATGACACCAGATTGCTAGACCAACAATATTTCCTCTCCCTATTTCAATAGTATATGGCTATGAGGACAATAGAGATTTTACTTTTAAGGGGGAATTAGGAAAATAGAACTTAGAGGTGAGTGGTGCTGAAGTTGTACTTTTTTTGCACATTGCCTGCATCTTCCGAAAACATATAAAAGGAAGTTACTATAAATTAGACGTGACTCAGAAGCCTGACTGGTTTGAAGTGGCTAACTCTTTCCTTTTTCTCACATTGATTTCCAACTATTGTCCTAGGCCTGCCTGACTTTTGTAGTCTGATGTCCTTATTTGCCTACGTCTCCTGGGGGGAGCCCCAATCCATCTTCTTTTCAGACGGAGACTAATTGTCTTGACTTCTGTCTTGCTATTGGACTGTGATGACTCTGGAGGAGAGGGTGAAGCTCCTGACTTTGCAAAGCTCTGCCTCACTTAAACCCAATTCATGAGCAAGTCAAGACATCACTGTTCCTTTTCAAGAATGAAAGATGGACATCAACAACCAACAACATCTCCCAGGGAATGCTCCCCATTACCTAGGAACTGCTACATTTCTTGCCTTCTCCCTCCTTGCCCCCATCACTAAAATTTAGCAATTTTATATCTCATATGATGTAGAGGGAAGAACATGTGTTTGGAAAGAACATGAGTTCTATTTACTTACAACTTCTGTGGCCATAAATAAGTCACTTTACTTCTATGGAAAATGAGAGAGTTGTGCTAGATGGTCCATTTTAGCTCTAGTTCTATGCCCTTGTCAAGATTCTGTCCTTCAAGCACTGCAGATAGATGAAGAGCTGAGTCTGTATTTGAAAAGGAGGAAAAAAAGTGGAGTAGATTATATTCAGGAAGTTCTGCTGAACATTCAATGATCCCAAGATGCTCCTTGACATAAAACTCTACCATATTATTGAATCTGTTAACCATAAGGAGCAGGGAAGGTGGGGGGAAAGAACAGAAGTGAAAGCTCACAGAACTGGAAAACTGACAGAACTGAAAATTTTCAGCAAGGAAAGGGTGAAGAAAATGAAAGGTTAAGAAAGTAGTCAAGCTTGATGCCCCTACACAGTGAAGACTGACCATGTTTTTGAAGTTATTTTCCCTCTCTTTATTATTCCTACACTAACTTAGGCCAAAGAGATGTATTTTGTGTTCAGGGATGACTTGGCTCTATACTGTATTCCAACATTTATAGAATTTAGCTTTCCTTTTCTTTAAATCTGGTAATTTATAATAAAATGACTTGGAGAGGTTGATTGCAATATCACACTTTTCTGGAAGATGTTGCTTACTTATGACCGGCACCACATTGCAAATTCTCTAATTATAAGGCTCTAAGCTCTGTTTATTAGTTATAATTTATTATTACTATGTTAGAAATTCTTCTGTAAAAACATTTATATAATAATTGAGGGTTTACTATAGAAAGCAAAAGAAAAATACTAAATATTATTAGTAGGGCAGACAGACATCTGTGTAGCCAGGTTTTACATTCTCCATTTTCTAATTTTATTTTAATTCAGAAATTTAACCATGTTGTAATCAACATTACTACTATTGGTCATTTCACTCAGCTAAATGATCAGAAATAGGTCAGAACTATTCAGTAATAGTTTTAAATGAGCAATCTGAAATAGTTAATAAATTTCCTTAAGAGGCCAAAATAAAGGAGGTTAAATTTGTATATACTAAATTAACAGACTGCTCCACATGTGCAGCTCTTTGGTCCTAAAACAGATTGATAGCTCCTAGAGGTCAGGATACCCATTACCCCATGATGTAGTAGGCTTGGTGTTTCAAAGAATTGTAATCCACATCTCAGGGGCCAAGAGTACACAGCCATATTTCTTAGGAATAGGAGCTGAGGCTCAACAATCCATGACAGCTTCTTTCCCTGAACTGAACTTTTTTTAAACCAGTGCAAGAGAGGCATCTGAGGATCTATCTCTAGATACCAGCATTTCTGTTTATTAGTTTTCAACCATCCAGGCATCTGAATCATAAGTTATGTAAGCACAATATCATTAGATTTTTATAATTTATTATAAAATAACTCTTTATTCTGAGTGTTAGCCTTTCTGACACTATTCTTACAGATTTGACCCACTTTTAAAGACTTTTATAAATACATTTGCTTTATATCCTGTCTTCATTTATGAATTCCTTCTCCCTCCCCTCTTCTTTTAACACAAATAGCACAGAATAGGCACTTAGAGGTCAATATTAAAACTTTCAAAGGTGTCATGATGTATAAATTCAAAATGTATTAGATTACTCAGACAGAAAGGCTATTGAATTCCTGTAATGGCAAGTGAATTCTTTAAACATGCTTGTATATGATCCTATGACCAGAGATTCTGAAGGGGAAAGTTTGTTCAAGAGTAATCAATGGACCTCAAGAATGAAATTCTAATGGGACATACTTTGATTCTGATGAGGAAGGAGAAGGGTAGTGATTCTGTTAAACGGGTGATGGAATCAAGATGGAGAATGAGATGTATTTTTGACAGAGTGGAAATGGAAATTTGTTTTGCCTTATTATACATATTTGTTACAAGGGTTTAATTTAATTTTCTTTTTCAATGAGAGAGGAGGAAGAGAGAAATACTGCTCATTAATTGAAAAAATACATAAAAATGGAGACATAATTTTTAGGATTTCAAATTTAGTGTTTCATTGGGGATTTTTAATTTATTCTTTTTCTAGTTTTTTAAAAAATTGCGTACTCAATTCATTAGCCTGCTCTATCTCTATTTTGTTGATGTAAGCATTTAGAAATATAAATTTTCAAATAATCATTGCTTTTGCTGTATCCCATAGGTTTTGATATGTTGTCTCATTATTATCATTCTCTTTAATGAAATTATTGTACTTCTATGATTTGTTCTTTAACATATTCATTCTTTAAGATCATGTTGTCTAATCTCTAATTAGTTTTTAATCTATCTTTCCTTGATCTGTTTTGTAATTTTGATTGCATTGTGATCTGAGAAAGGTACTTTTAATGTTTCTGCTTTTCTGCTTTTAACTATAAAGTTTTTGAGTACTAATATAGGTTCAATCTTTGTAAAAGTACCATGAACCACTGAAAAAAAAGGTGTATTTCTTTCTATTTCCATTCAGTTCTCTCCCGCTATCTATTATATCAAAAATTCTATTCTATCCTTAACTTCTTTCTTACATTTTTGGGAATTAGATTTATCTAGTCTTGAGAGGGGAAGACTGAAGTCCTTTACTATTATAGTGCTACTATCTATCTCTACCTGTAATTCATTTAATTTTTTTTAAAATTTAGATGCTATAGTATTTGGTGCATATAGGTTCAATATTGATATTGCTTTATTGTCTATGGTACTTTTTATCAAAATGTAGTTATCCTGTTTAACTCTTTTAATTGCATATATTTAAGCCAGAATTTTGAGATCATAATTGGTACCCCTGCCTTTTTTTTTTTTTGCATCAGCTGAAGCATAATAATTCAGCCATCCATTTTAACTCTGTGTATATTTCTCATTCTTAAATGTATTTCTTGTAAACAATGTATGGTTGGATTCTGATTTTTAATTCATTTTGCTATCCATTTCCATTTTATGTGTGAGTTCATCCCATTCATATTCAAAGTTATAATTAGTATTTGTGAATTTTCCTCCATCTTATTTTTACTCATTTTTTCCTACTCAACGTCTCTTTTCATTCTATCCCTGTTACCTTCTCCCTTTACCCTCTTATTCCTTACTTTACCCACCGTCTAAAAGTTCCTCCCTTATCTTCTCTATCTACCCTCCTACTATTAATCTATGTGCTCTTCTAACAGTCCCTTCCCCAATCTATCCTCCAGTTTTCTCTATAGAAGTCTGGAAGACTTCTAAACTTCTTCAGATGTGTGTTTCCTCTTCAACCCAGATGAGAGTAAGGTCGCAGCATCACTAGCCCTCCACCTTGTTACCTCTGTATCAGTTCTTCCTTTCATGCCCCATCATATGAGATAATTGCTCTTTTTTACCTTTTCCTACTCAATTTTGTTTTTTATTTTCACCCCCATCATATACAACTCAGCCCCAACCTTTCTTTCAAACTACCTTAGTAATGATAACAGTTTTAAGAATACTGATAACATTTTCATATATCATAAGTAAACACTTTGACCTTTATCAGTGCCTTAAACTTTGTCTTTAATGATTTCCTTATATTTCTTCTGGATCTTTAATATTGAATTTTCCATTGAGTTCTGGTCTTTGTTTTGTTTGTTTGTTTGTTTGTTTTTTTACAAATACCTGAAAGTCTTTCAGATTATCTATTTTTTAATTCAGGATTATACTTAACTTTGCTGGGTAAGTTATTTTTGGATGCAACTCCAGCTCCTTTACTCTTCAAAATATAATATTCCAAGACCTACAGTCCTTTAGTGTAGAAGCTGCTAGGTCTTGTGAAATACTGACTTTTCCCACAGTATTTAAATTGTTTTTTTTCTTGTTGCTTGCAATATTTTCTCTTTTTCCTGGGAATTTTGAAACTTACCTATGATATGCCTATATGTTTTCTTCCTGGGATCTGTTTCAGGTGGTGAATGGTAGATTTTTTCCCCCATTTCTATTTTTTCCTCTTGTTCTAGAATTTCAGGGCAATTTTCCTTAATAATTTCTAGTAATATTGTATCAAGATTATTATTTTTTTGATAATAACTTTTAGGTAGTTCGACAACTCATATGTCTCTCCTTATATTCCTTATATTATATAACATAATCCTTACATTGTCTAGTTGTTTTTCTAATGAGATGTTACAGATTCTCTTCCATTTTTTTCTAGTTTTATTATTTCTTGGGATTTTATAATGTCATTCGAATCTACTTGCCCAATTCTGATTTTTAAGGAGATATATTTTTCCTTAAGATTCTGTATCTCTTTTACCAATTGGTTAGATTCCTTTTCATAATCTTGGATGACTTTTTAATTTTTGAATTCCTTTTTAAATAATTCCAATAATTTTTTTGGACTTGTAACCATTTCACATTAGTCTTTGAGGTATGAATGACTTTTTTTTTTTACCTCACTATCTTCCTCTGAATATGAACTCATATTCTCTTTAACACCAAAGTAGCTATCTGTGATTGAGTTCTTTTTCCTTTACTTACTCATTTTTATTTTGTTTTGTTCTATTTTAATTTTAGAAGTGAAATATCATCATAATTATCATCATCATCATCACTACCAAGTTTTCATTCCTAGTTGTGAGTAATGTTGCCCTAAGCTTCAGATACTTCTTACTGTTGTTTTCTGATTTCTGTCCTGGAGGATCAACATCAAGGACTCCTCTCCTCCTCCCTTAAGTCACAGTTAGGACTCCAGCCATGCTGGAAAAAGACTTAGGACCTTCAAACTTCCAAAGAGATATGATTCAAGGCAAAGGCTGATTGCTGCTCCACTGATCCAACCTGTGTAAATTCATGACCTCGGTTGAGTCTGGGGAAGATCCACTCTGTTGAGACCCTATCAGTCATTTGAAAAGCTCTGTTAATTTATAGGCAGAATTGTAGGCTATACTTTGGTTTAGAATTTCTGGCCTGGTTATTCCTTCACAGTCTGAGATATATTCTGGAAGTGGGACTCTGCTCTGCTCCTGTGGTCTGAGCCATACTCCTGCTGGTTCCATTTCCTCCTTTTTACAGATAAGAAACTGAGGCCCAGTGAAGGGGGTCAAGGGACTTGTCCAAAATCATAGGGGTACAGTAGAAGTGGGATTTGAGCCCAGGTCTTCCCTAATTCCAAGAAAAGCAGTATTCTATCTACTCCCATATACTATCTCTAAATGTCAATATCCCATTTCATAAATAAATTGTAATTTTCACCTACTATTGAAACATAATATCAATCAGAGCTGTTAAAGATTTGCTTAAAATTAATATTATACATATGATTAGAAAATTTCAGTGAGTCAGAAGTCATTTCGTAACTTTCAGAAATTTTACATTGGACTTCTATATTTTCAATTATATAACAACTATTAGAAATCAATACAATTTATTGGTAGCTTTTCAATCAAAGGTTGCCAGTGATTCTCAAAGTAATTAATGTTTGAATGTAATAATCATTTTATTTCTCCCCTAGAAATGAACTGGCACTTGCATTTTTCTTATACTTGACAGTATCACAATCCAGCTTGGCCATTCAGTACAAGTAACCTGCTCAACCGTCTCTTTTTGTCGTATAATTTTAAAATTTAAAAACATTTTTGAGTATTAGTTTTAGTCACATGTAATGGACTTATTGACCTATTACCATTAAGATCTGTGATTTTCTAATCTTGATGAATGGCTACTGTGCTCTTAGACACAGACCATTTTAGAGCTGAGAAGCAATTTTGGAACTCTGCAGGGACAGTGACTGAACCCTTAGGTTCTGGATGATCATCCTTCCAACGCTAAATATTGCTTTCATTTTTTATGCAGGCTTCTCATGTGCCACTGTATGTGCTCAAGAGTAATGAGTTTCTAACTTAAGCCAATAACCCAAGTCTTTCTTATTGAAAAGCTTGTCAACTCAGTGACAAAAGTCAGTCAAACTAGTGGCTTTACCAAGTTAACCCATGCAGTCTTTTGAGAGAATGTATAACAGGTCAAGTATTTCTTGCAATTAAAAGGTGACCAATGTTCAGAAAATCATTGCCCCGTTGGTAACACATATTAATTAAAAATATAACATTATTGGACTATATAGTTAAATAAAACCTTGAACAAATTGCAGAATATTTCATTATCAATTTTTATTTCCTACCATACACCAAATGTACAGCACAGAACACAATTTTGTTGCTTTGATGTAAGAAATATTAATTGTATGAAGAAACAGTATACAAACTACTCCAAATTAAAAAAATGCATACATTGTTGCTTTTTTTTTTTTTTTACAAAAGGCCTAATTTACAGTATAGCTCATCAATGGAGTTGAACAGAAAAAAAAATCAGTGCACATTACAAAACACATCAAGTACAAAGGAAGCAAATAAATACAAACATACTTCACAAAACATCCTGAGCAAACAATCCAAACACAGATAAATTAACCTGAAGCCCGAGAAAATCATAGTAATAAATACATAGGTTGGTAAGAGATTTCTTTTAAATTAAATAAAATATATAAGAAATTTGTTAAAATATTTAGTTAATTAAATTTCAGTCTCTGTCATGAGTGAACTCATTTTGTATGCATTCAACAAGTACTGTGGAGCAAGTATGTTTGCAAGGACAATAACGTTCAAAGCAGATTCTGTTTGGTGTCCCGTGTATATTAGACAGCACATATGGTAGCTTCTTTTTTCAAACTGATTTCAAAATAAACACAGCTCCTACCTAAGAACATACATCTTATTTTCACTAAACTTAGATTTGAGGCTTTCAACGAGCCCCCACCCAAAAATAAAGCCCCACTTAATGCAGAACAATAACCACAGTGCATGAGAGTGGAATTACCTTTGAATATTACTTTCATTTTGTGCAGTTAACAGTAATAATAGTGGCATATATCAAGCCTGTGAATGCCATCACATTCAGTCTAAATAGAAATGAGGCTAATAAAAAATAAACACTTTTGTTGTAGCACAGAAAATTAAGCACACGCCAAGTCCATGTATACATTTACACTGAGGCACATCTGCACATGAGGTGTGTGTGCATACCAAAAAGGCAGTTTAGCTGGTTGTCTATACCTTTTTCTTAAAAAAAATAAATATAAAAAAACTTTTGAAACAATGTTTAATTACTTACAATCCCTGAAATAGACATTGCCTTTGTTATAGCAACTACTAAACTCTGATCCATTCAGAAATTCATAATCCAGGCTAACTAACACACACACACATCCTGGGGTGCTTGGGCATGTGTATGATAACACTTGCTGCCCCATGGAAAGACTGGTAACAGGTTCAGAGTTGTCCTGTTTCCTAAGGATGGGTGAAATCTCTCATTGTGTTACTATGGTTTGGATTATGAACAGAAAAAAAAACCCAACCCGCAACTAGATTGGAATCAGATATTTGCCTCTGTTGCTGCATTTTTTTTGTCTCTTTTGAGTCAAACCAGTATGTTAAAGGCTATTTCAGGGGGAATTGGTATCTACAAATCTTTCATTTGGATGCTTTTGCATTTTTTGAGTACACATCTTCATCGGTCTTGTCCCTTGTATATCTATTGCACCAACATGTGGTACTAACACCTGCCTGGTCATTAAGCCTTCTTGCCTAGGGATAAGAGTTGTCAACTATCTGAGATGAATCCAAAAACAAAATAAAACAAAATCAAAAACAATTATATCATTAAAAGAATTCTTTGAATTTCTTTAAAAATATTTCAAATCATAAGAGTACATGTAGACTAAAAACCACACAGCCACGTCAAATGCTTTGCTGATTGATTGCTATGTTTCATTATTGCTAACATGCTGGTTTCCAGCATACTGTGCTTTTAGGAGTGCCAGTTTCCCCACCAGTGGGCAGCATTTCTCTTTTCACTCTTTCCTCCTCCCATCTCATCATGACCTCAAACTCTTTCCCAGTAAAAAGTCATTGAAAAGAAAGCAGTATGCGATGAAATCAAACTAGACCACAGACCACTCCTTTAGGTAACTGGTTCTTTCACACATTTTTTTGTTATGTTTATTTTTCCATACAAACCCAGCAAGTTATTAAGTTTACAGAGTAACTTTTCAGTCTATTTAAAATCCCATTGGAAAATAAATTAATAAACACATTTGTAAAAATATGGCAGGCTGTAAAATGCTGTTAAAAGATAAAAAAATCTTTGATTAGAAATAAATAAAAAATATAAAAAATAGTCACACACTTTTTACATATGCTTTACATAAAAAAAGTGCAAAGAAAGGAACAAAAGACACACATAGTAAAATAAATAAAGAATACTAATCGAGTGCATCGCTGTTAACCCAAATAGTCGATCCTATTTTTCTTTCCTTTTTATGTCAGCTGGGAAAAAAAAAAAGAATTAGTGCAATGTTGCAGTTTTAAATGCAGCACGGCAACCTATACGCCTTAGCAGTACACGAACCCCTAACAGATCCATCTGGAGTTGACTGCTGTTAGTAATTTCTGTTGCCCGGCAGCTCTCACATCCTACACATGGATACCCTTCACTGCCTGTTTGATACTTTCCAGCAGAGCTTTGCATTCCGGGGAATAGTCCCGCTCCAGATTGCTGTACATGTCTGTGAGTGTATTTACATATGCTTCGAAATTCTGCTCACTGATTGGTCCCTGAATGAAGACAAAACATATTATACCAATCACAGAAGCTCAGACTTATTCACAAGGTATGTTAAATAAGGGTAGCAGTGAAGCAGTAATCTAGGTTAGTGAAGTGGGAAGCCTAAGGTCAGCAGGTTTGGCAGAGACCCAAATGACTATTAGGACTTTAGGGAAGAAGAAGAGTGATTGGGAGTGTGGTAGGACTCATATGCTCATTTTATATTGGGAGGGGGGGACTTAATTGGATTAATGCAAGTTGATTGTATGGTAAAGTACATTGTTGGCCAATTTAGAGTAGCAAGATGTAGACTGGACTGATTTTTCAAAACGGAAAATAGCCATGATAAGTATCCTTGAAATAAACTGCAAATGACAGGGGAGTTTCCTTCCAACAAAACAGGAAAAATTTTGATCTCAGATTTACCATTTTTAGAAGCCAAAAATGAGGGCTTATCTTAGACCAGCCAGCTTCTTCAACAGTACATGGCTGGGGGCCAGGAGAATAAGGGGTCATTTCATCTTTTCTACTAACTAGCTGGGTGACAGTTGACATAGTGTTTAACCTGTCTTGCTTCAGTTTCCCCACATGTTAAATGGAACACATGTTCTACCTATTTTTCACAGTTTAAGGATCAAATGAGATAACAGATGTGGAAATAATTTGAAAGGCAAAATACCACACTACTGTAAGATCTTTATTATCATTATTATGTTCCAGAGAAGGAAAACTTTCTTAAATTTTAAGATACTGATGATTGTGTGCCTAGATAAAGTAGATGAATGTAATTAATGTTTTGCGTTAATGAATTTCCAATCTCTACTTCATTCAGTCTGTGGTATTAGTACACTGAGTTATTCTCAGAAAATCACTCAACCTCCCTATGCCTGCCCGTTTTCCTCACTTAGAAAGTGGAGATAGTTATTTGTAGAGTGTTTAAAAAATCAGAGATTAAATAAACTATGTAGGATGCTTACTACATTAAGTAAATTGCATTGATTGTGGAGTATATATAAAAAGGAGGGAATAAAAATCTGAAATAGAATTAATGGCATAGTTAATAAGTGATACAACAAAAAAGAAGAGAAAAATCAGGAACTATTTTAAAGATGGTCAGAAATTACAAGTTTCTTTTCTTTACAGTCACATTCCTTGTCTTTTTTTTTTTTGTTGTTGTTGTTGTTCAAGGGTTTTCTTTACTACAGCTTATAAGGATTTTATTTAAAGAGTCTCATCTTAGAATTGGTCAATGAGAGGATTACATTCTTGATGGGAGTAAATTTGAAGTTGTTTTTTTTCCCTTTTAAAATGAGGAAAAACACAAAATCCTTTGATTCCCCAGTTAGATTGTTCTTTTCTATCCTAGACCTTTTTTAAAGGAGATAGGAAAATGGTTTCAGGGAAGGCATTTTGACAGGTAAACCCTGGCATATATGAGCTATTGAGGATTTTTAAAGATATATATACATATATACACACATATACATATACTTGATATATATATATATACTGTTTTAAGTATGTAGATTGTTTTTAATATATATTAAATCATATATCAATATATTAACAATTTAATTAATATTATAAATAATATATAGTTTCCTTCCCCTCCCCTACCTTTTTTCAACCTCATTATATTTGCATACTGCCCCCAGATTTTTGTAATGATGAAGATCCATAGGTTAATTAGTTTTATGTTTTACATTTTTAAGGCAGACATGCTTGATTTGGGATATCAGGAAGTCCAACAACTAACTACTTTGTAGGTTGAAAATCTTAAGTACTTAAGTATTTTTGTGTGTGAGTTTTATGAATAGAAGAAAAGGAAATGTTTTCTTTTTCCATTGGCTTTTTTCTTAAACTCCTTTAGGTCAATGTGTAGGACTCTTCTATTTCTGTTTGGGCTGGTTAAAAGGGACAAGTCTTAGATCTTATATGTGTTTGGTGCTGGAAGCAAAGGGATAATATACTACAAGAAAAATTTCCTGGGAAACTGTCACTTCCTGGCTGCTTGCCAGATGCATGTTATGTCTTAGAGAAGTTAAGTAGCTGCAGATTGTTTTGAAGTATCCAATTTGAAGACAACATTCATAGAACTTTGACTTCCTGTTGTCATTTTTCAGGTAGAATCTGTTAGAGAATCATTTTCCTTGGATTGGAGTTGTCGCATCTTCATTGCTGAAGGAAGAATTACTGACGGTACTGTATCGGGTCCATGTTATTTAATAAAAAACGAATAATCTCAAACTTCTCTATCATTTCGCTTTACATTCAATGAAACATTTCCTTTTCAACTTGCACATTATATTTTAAAATTTAATTTTACATGATCTTATTCACTGAAGAGGTATTTTCCCCTTGGTGTCAGAAAACTTTAACCTTGATAATATTTATAACAATAGGTATTTATCAAGTTCACACTGAGAGGGGATTAATGGAGGTTGAGAAAATTATGAGAATGTGTCAAGTAGCTTTCTGATTACCGAAATGGATTCCTGAAAGCTGAAATGTTGCTCAGAGGCAGCCCTGTCCTTAATTGTGAAATAACACTGTCGATGCCTCGGACAGTGGAGAAGGCAGTTTGGGGGCTTATACTTACCATCTGTGGAAGCTGAATATCTGCAAGGCTTGAGATGAGGGCTTGGCTCAGGCCAGCCAGCTCCTTCAACAGGCTTTCATTGTTCTGTTCAATAAGTTTGTTTTCCTCTTCTATTGTTTTTAAATTACTCTCCATAGACGTGATCTAAAATGGAAATAACTTAACAGGATGAGAAGTTGCAGCTTGAAAGGAACACATAAGGTTTATCTCCAATGAGAAAAAGTGTTAGACTGTAAGAGATGCCAAGATATACGTAAACCTTACTTACAGATTTTAAAGACATTCACCACCTGCATCACACTCCTCAAGTTCAAGATAGGGCAAAGTCATTGATTTATTGCTGTTGTTGCACACAAAATCACACTTAACCAGTGCCTTGCTGTGTAGGTGAGCATAATTTTGATTTCAGATAGATCAAATTCCCAATTTCCAAAATGCAGGACAGTAGGGGTTATGAGAAAATGAGGTGAGAGGAGAAAAGCAACTGATTATGTATTCTTCCGTATTGCTTTTCCTGGTGACCCTTCTGATTTGCTGTAGACAATGGTGTTAAAAATTCTGGGTGAAGCTTCTAAGTTGGAAGAAAGTAGTTATAGGGTACTTGGTAAGAATAGAAATAATAATAATAACGAACATCTATATATTATTTTAAGGTTACAAATAGTATCACTGCTTCAAGAGGTAGCCAGGTGTTGCAGGATAGACCTGGAATAAAAAAAAAAATGAATTCAAATTTGGCCTCAAATTCTTATTCGCTGTGTGTCCCAAGGCAAGGCACTTAACCTTTCTCTATGTCAGTTTCCTCAACTGCGAAATAGCAATAATGACAGCATCTGCCTCTCAGGGTTGAGAAGATCAAATGAGATAATATATACAAAGTGCTTAGACAGTGCCTGATACATAATAGGTCTTTAACAAGTGCTTGTTTCCCCCTTATTTTATCCTCATAATAACTGTGAGAGGTAAGTGCTATTATAATTTCCATTTTATAGGTGAGAACCTGAGGGGGCGGGGAATTAAATGCCTTGTCCAGAGTAATACAGCTAGCAAGCATAGAAGGATGGATTCAAACTCAGGTCTTCTTAACTCCAGGTCCAGTGTTCTACCCAATGCACAACCTTTGGACAACGAGTAGGGAACATATGGGACTAAGTGGTAACGTGGGATCGAATGGGCAGGAAATCTAAGTTTAAGAGTCTGAACTGAAAATAATTTCAATTGATTCAAGTGAAGTCAATGTTAAACAACTACGATTGGCATACTGTGTGATGTAATAAAAAGAAGAAACTTGGAGTTAGTTGACTTATGTTTAAAATCTGATATGAATTTATGCAGGTCATTTACTTTTGTTGAGGTTCAGCGTTTTCATCTGAGAAATGAGAATTGGATAATAAACAATACTTTTACTCTTTACCTGAAAAGATTGTTGTGAGTTAAAAAAAAGATTTCTTTTAGTTCTCTGCATCGGCATTGTCTATTAAAATCCGCGCACAGTAGGTACTTATTGAATTGAATTGCTTTGCAATGATTTCATAAACTTTAAACCATTACCTTTATTATTATTGTTTTGTAAGAGAATTGTGCAAGGGGTTGAAAGAGATACAAAGTTTGGATAAGATACTAGACCTGCTTTCATGGAGCAGAGAGACTGATTTATTTTTTTTTCCTTTATGAAGTCATGTCATAGTCACAGAAAGTTTGTAGGAAATTATTTAAAAGAAGAAATATAAAGACTACATTGAAGGACCTAGCAACATCAACTGATACAGTACATGTATACATATTAGAGATAATAGGATGAAAAATTTTGTTTCAAAGTAAAAGGACATTATCTGTAATTTTTGTACTTAACGTGCATTTGCATAGATAGGAGAAATTATTGTAAATTATGGTAAATTTGTTAAAAAATATTGTATCAGTTGGCACCATTGACAAACCCAGTTTTTCTGGTGTTAAAAAGTTGATTTATACCAATTAGATCATTAAGTTAGGGATGTAATTTTTTTAATCATAATTTTCTCTTGAACTATGTAGAACATATTTCCAGCAGATCAGTCTTATTTATTTTTATTTTACAAAATCTCATGTGCATGATCATTATTATATGATTATTATATGATTATTGTTATGGGTTAACCTATAGGTTATGGGTTCATGTGTCATATTTATTCTACTGGGTTATAGGATCTAAGAGGGCAAGAACCTTATCTTTGTTATCTTCAAAATGACTCTGTTCACTGGAGTCAGTTACATATGCCATTTAATTAATGGCTGGTAAATAAAAGAATGGATGAGTGAAGAAGCCTCTAATAATAAGAGTTCACCTGGGTAGATTACTTCCCAGTTTAATAATAACCACACACATTTATATAGTCCTTTGTAGTTTATAATACACATTGCTTACAATACCCCTTAAGGAAAATAGTGCAAATATTATCTAATTAGAAATGAAGACTCAAAAAGATTAAATGACATACACATGGTCAAATAGCTGTTGAGTTTCAACACCAGGTTGCAAAATCTGGTGTCCCTAAACTCCAGTGATACACCATTATGCCAGTGTTCATTCCAGCAACCCCATGTGGTAAAAATAAGGCAAGAATTTTTACCCACTGCTTATAGATTCAATTAGGAGAAGAAATGAAGTGATTTGGCCTTTGTCACAGGGCAGAATTTGGATTTGAATTCAGATCTTTTGACTTCAAGTTCCATGTTCTTTCTTGTTTTCATGCTATCTTTAATAATCAAAGATAATGCTAGAAAATATTTTTCCACTTTTCAAAACACTTGCCTAAAACGTGAAATTTTAAATGTAATAGTCAAAACCTTCATTTACTAATATATACTTATTTCAGTGTTCAGATATTTGTATTCTAATTCCTTTGGAGAATATACTGAGTCTCTGTATGTTAATTCTTGCTAAAAGATTTTTTAAAATCAGTTTACCTGGGTCTGAAGTTTCATCATATCTGCTTCAATTTTAAGGTTGGATTCGTTCAGTTCCTTTATTTCCTCATCCAAATGCCTAATTTCCTCATCACTCTCTAAACCTGTGAAGAGACAAACAGTTTAAGGTGAGAGTAGAAATGTGCACTCATGAAACCATCTGACCAAAGTAAAACTAGGCAAACCTAAAATACAGACATTCCCAACACAACTTAGCATCTGATGGGAACCAGTAAGTTTTGATAGAAAAAACAATGACATATACATATGGACAATATGAGTTGGATGATTTATTTTTCTTTGTAAGAAGTTTAGCATACTCTCAGGCATCTAAAATTGTCAGGAAAAAAAGGATTATAGATAATGGAAGTTTTAGTTAGCCTAATGGATCCATTTACATATCTTATACAGATGACTAATTTTTAAATACATTTAATATTGGACTGTGCTGGACATAATTTAATATTCAAGGATTCCAAAAGCATTTCAGGACCTTGCAGGACTTCAGACCTGTCATTGTGAACACCATTTGCCCCTGTATATGACTACAAATATTGGAAACTGGGTTGAATCTGTCCAGATCACAGCACTTGCCCTTTAATTTTAATTAGCAATACTCACTTCACTGGATCTAATTCTACTCGGCTATAACTTCTGCTCTTCTACAGAGGTTTCAGGCATTGATTTAAGACTCAACATCTTTAAAGTAGCTTTTTAAAAGTATGTAAATTGAGTATGTTTATTCATCATTTGTTTTGTCTTGGTTTCCTCTCCCCACCCTTGAGGAGACTGAGGAATTTTGCTCTTTGAAGGGATCTGGTTCATTAAGCTTCTTGGTTCTCCTGAATCTAGATAGATGTGAGCTTACTGCATCCCTAAGGTTAATTTTGGGAAGACTGAGATATTTTGACATACAGTCCAAATTCTTTATCCTGATGGTCAATCTACCTGATCCCAAACTCCCTTTCCAACTTAATCTATACTACTTGCAATGAAACTAGGGTTCTCTATGCTTATTGTATATATTTTGAATGTTTGTTATGTTTAAAAACATCATTAAAAAGCCATAGAACAAAGTCCTTTGAAAGTGCTTTTCCTGAAATAGGATAACCAAAAGCAAACAAACAAAAAATCCATATCTGTTGGCAGTTGCATTTTAGTAAAGAATCATAGTGTATTAATCATTTATTGAAAGGAAATAGAAGTAGTAGATGGGAGTCACATAGAAGAATGACTATGAGCTGGCTAATGAGTTTGCCACCTAGGTAATTACAATATGATTGGAAACTGAGGATCACAGGATTTAAGGGAGACACCTAGAAGTTGCCCATCAGCAGGAGTTTCATTGGTTTCACTGAAATTTCATTGGTTGAAATTATGGATGTCAGGGAGATGGGAAGCAGAAGAATAAGACTAAGGGTATTTTTAGGAACTCAGGCTGAATGTAGCAGAAAAATATCACTCAAAAGATGTATCCTTCACAAAAGTGCCTCTTCATGGTATGGAGCTTTAGTGACTCACCATTGTCTTGGGTTAAAGCACAAATGCCTATTCCCCCTCCTGGCATTTGATATCCTTCCCAATATGGCTTCAGCTTATCTTTTCAGACTGATGACCTATTACTTCCTTTATGAACTTTCTGGTCCATTCAAATTAGCTTATTTGTTTTTCCCCACTCAATCACATCCATTCTGTAGGAATGTTCTTTTTCTTCTACTCCACTTCTTGGAAACATCACCCATTTACCTCCATCCCCTCATGCCAAATACCTTTATAATTCAGCTCATGTCACTTCTTTCAAGAAGCCTTTCCTGAATGTTAGCACCCCTCCCATCACCGTGTATTATTTTGTATATATCTTTATTTATTAATTTGTGAATATGTTGTATTTCTCTAAGAGACTATAAGCTCCTTGAGGCCAAAAACTGTCTCCCTGTAGATAGAGTGTCAGGTCTGGAGTCTGGAGGAAAACCTGAGTTCCAATCTGACTTCAGATGCCTACTAGATGTATAATCTTGGCAAGTCACTTAACTTTTGTTTGCCTCAGTTTCCTTGTCTGTAAAATGAGGATAATAATAGCAACCACTTCTCAAGGTTGTTTCAAGGATAAAATGAGATAATAATTATAAAGTGCTTAGTATAGTACCTGACACAGAAGAAGTGCTATGTAATTGTTAGCTGCTCTTATTACTGTTATCCCCAGCTCTAGCAAAATGCCAAACATGTAGTGGGTACAAAAGAAATACTTTTGATTGATTGACGGATGGAGGTAATCCTTGATTCTTGAAGGCTTTGCTAGTAGAACACAAGCTGAAGGAAATCTTCTAAGCTGGACAAAGTTTGTTTAAGGATCTCATGATGGATTTACTTACTACCTGAATGCAAAGAGCTTCTTAACCAGAAATTGGTGACTGGGTGATTAACTGTTTTGGTCACCACACTATGAAACTATCTATGAGGTCAAGAGAGATTTGAAATCTTCTCTAGTGGAAGGTGTGCTTGCAATAAAGGAAATCTTTGAAATAATAAAGGAAAAAGAAGATGAACATAGTCTTGAATTGAAGAACTGTGGGCTAGATTTTCCTTTTGCAGGTAATAGATGGTAGAGTGAGACTTAGCCACAAGAGACAACTACCCATCATCTCCCTGAAAACAGAGAGACATGATGGCTGTAATGCTCAGTATTGGTATAGTACAATGGCCTCCTAGGCACCCTCACTTTGAAGCATATGGGTTTTGGGCAAATTGGGTTGCTTTTCAATGTCTGTAGATGAGTAAAAATTATAAATCAAGAAGATTAGAATAAATTTAATCACAGTGGATTACTGACATTAAAATGAAAGATGACATTAATCTATCCTTAACTTGTATTTAAAACTTGCTTCTTTATAAATTGGTATTTTATAGAGATCTCATTTATACTGCTATTTTAATTGAGTTCTATCTCCAAATACATCCTAGTGCACAGAATGGACCAAATCATTCTCCTGCTTCCCACTGACTGGAGGCTAAAAGAGATGTGTCAGGAGAACTTGACATTTAAGGCACTCTGGAATTTGACACTAACCTACCCTTCTAATCTTATTTAATACCACTCACTTTCATATAATAATAATAATAAGGATAATTATGAGAGGCAATGTAGCACCATGGATAGAGACCTGTCCTGGGAGGCAAAAAGGCCTGGGTTCATGCTCTTCTTCTGACATCTGACTTGTGCCTTTGGGCATGTAACTTAACTTCTCAGTGCCCTATGGAACTCCATGACTTGTAGAAAGCTGATTTGTGAATTAATGGAGGGTGATTCTTTGGTTGAAATTCTAATGAAATTTCAGGTCCTCCCTCTGCACATATTACTATTAATAGCTTGTTTATATGTAAAATACATAGAAGGCATTTACTGTTTTTATCTAACATCTTATTTGATCCTCACAACAATCCTGAAAGGTAGAGCCTATTATTAGCTACTATATATATTCCAGCTCAGCTAGACTTCTTCCTTTTTCCTGATTTCCCGTACTTTCCAGCTTCTATGCACACGTACAGGCATCCCACAAACACAAGTCCTTCCCATATGCTAGCAGAGTCATACATTCCTATTTTAGAAAGTCCAGGGAGGGATGTGAATTGAAGGCAGCAAATGTGAAAAAAGACCTGATGGTATTAGTTGTTAATAAACTGAATATGAGTCATCGGTGTGAAGTAGATGGTTGTTAGAAAAAAGTACAATGTCAAGTTACACTAATGGTAGCATAGTTTGCAGATCAGTACTCAAATATTTCAATTATTACTTTGATGAATCAATCTATGATCTCATTGGTGTAGGTACTCACTCAACAATGTGCCTTCTCTTCCCCTGTTATTCTTGTCTCTATCCTTTCATAAAATATATGCAATATAATAGATTTTACAGTTACTAATATAACATTAGACCTGTCTGTTTGTTTCCCTTTACCTTTGTTACATGACTAGCCCCTTACGTTTTCTGCCAATACATTTTAGAATTGCATTATGATGCAATTGAGAGAGCACTGGACTTGTGATTCAGAGGACCTTGGTTCAAATCCATCATTTGCTATCTCTGTGACCTTGGGTAAAGCATCTCTCATCCTCAGTGCCCTCATCTGTATAATGAAGGGTTTGGACTAGCTGATTTTGAAAGTCTTTTTAGGGGCAGCAAGGTGACATAGTGGATAGAGTGCTGACTTTTGAGTCAGAAGGGCCTGAGTTCAAATCTGGTCTTTGACACTTATTAGATATGTAACCTTGGGCAAGTCATTTGACTGTGCTTGCCTCAGTTTTCTCATCTGTAAAATGAGTTAGAGAAGGAAATGGCAAATCACTCCAGTATCTTTGCCAAGAAAACCCTAAATGGGGTCATGAACAGTCAGATACAATGAAACATCTTTTTAAGATATAAACTTATAATTCAGTGCCATTTGGGCCTCTTCTAAAGTACAAATCATGGTAGCAATATATTGAAATCTACTTACACTCGTAGGGGCAGCTAGATGGTGCAGTGAATAGAGCACCAGTGCAGGAGTCAGGAGGACCTGAGTTCAAATCTCACTTCAGACACTTGACACTCACTAGCTGTGTGACCTTGGGCAAGTTACTTAACTCCAATTGACTCATCCTGGGTCATCTCCAGTCATCCTGATGAATATCTGGTCACTGGATTCAGATGGTTCTGGAGGAGAAGTGAGGCTGGTGACCTGCACAGCTCTCCCTCACTCAAAAAACAAAGTCAAGTGCAAGTCATGTCATTATTTCTCTGATGGCATGTTCTTTGGCAACGAAGGACAAACACACACACCATCATTAATAAATTAACCTATCACTAATCTTTCCTTCATGGGTTATCTGAAATTCTAATTTTTCTGAGAGTATGGTATTCCATGATTCATAGTCATATTATGTACAAATCAAGGCTAGTAATAAGTTTACAGGGTAACCAGATGGTGTAATGGTTAGAGTGTTTGCCTTAGAGTCAGGAGGACCTGAGTTCAAATAGAACTTCAGACACTTACTAGCTGTGTTACCCTGTGAAAGTCACTTAACCCCTGTTTGTTTCAGTTTCCTGAACTTTAAAATGTTAACCCTGGAGAAGGAAATGGTAAACTATTCTAGTATCTTTGCCAAGAAAACATATACATGAGATTATGAAGAGTCAGACACAACTAAACGACTTAACAGTAATCAATAATTTTACTGTGCTCTCTTAGATATTAGGCTATATCTGGAGTATTATCTTTAGTTCTGAGGAAGGGGTAGGGGGCCCACTTAGTATCTTTCTAGCACTCTCCGGCAGCAGAGGGGCCCTGTCTCCAATATTACCAGCCCACCATCCACCATCTAGGCCTGGAGAAACAAGTGGAGAAATCTAGACCCAGGCTTTGCTCCTTCTTTTAGTCTCAGCTGTAATACTATCCACCTATCCCTCTGCCCATTAAGCAAGGAGGAGCAAGCAGGGTAACTAAGGACATGAACTTCTGGCCTTTGTCTGGTAACAACATCATTGAGAATGGGGCATTATCTTTTGGGTGTTACGCACCCTGTGGCTAACAAACTCTCACTACTTGTTCCTTTTTTTTGTCTCAGCATTATTCAGTCACTGGCTGCCTATAAGCAAACTATTCTCAGCCTCTACCTCCTATGCTCTAATTTCCATCTTCTTCATCCCTACCATAACCATATCCCACTCCAACCATATTCACCCCTTCCATGGTGAATACAGTTCTTCACTCTAGATTTCTTTCTGTCACACTTCTTGTATACTGTTGCTCTCACTGAGTCCTGGTTTCCTTAATATGATACTGAATCCTTAGTGGTCCTCTCTAGCACTTTCTCTACCATCACTCATCACACCTCCCCTCCCCAAATAAATATTGGTCCTTGCTCGGAAGTCAGAATATTCCTTGTACTCCACTGCCACTTTAGTCTCTCCCTTTGCCATCAGCACTCAAGAACCTCTCCTATTTTGATGTTTACTTGATTAAAATTGATTACCCTATGCAAACCATAGTGGTTGTCATGTACTTATTGTTGTCCAGTCATTTCAGTTGTGTCTGACTCTTCATGACTTCATTTGGGGTTTTCTTGGCAAAGATACTGGAGTGGTTTGCCATTTCCTTCTCCAGCTCATTTTACAGATGAGGAGACTGAGGCAAACAGGGTTAAATGACCTGCCCAGGGTCATACAGCTGGGCAGTATCAGTCAGTATCTGAGGCCAGAATTGAACTCAGGAAAATGAATCTCCCTGATTCCAGGCCCAGAACTCTATCCACTGAGCCACCTAGTTGCCCCTGTTAGGTACTATCTCCTAGGGAAAATCTTTTTCCCATTTTTTTTCCTGTGAAGTTCAGTACATGGATCTCTGTCTACTAAACTCTTTCCCTTATACTAGAACAGTCCAACAGTCCTATTAATGCTCTGCCAAACTCCCTAATCTTCCATTTCCTCAATCTTCTTAAAACTATGACCTCTCCACCTCAGCTGCATATCAAGACAATCATGCTTTGGATCTCACGATTACCCACAAGTATTCCACTTTCTTAATTAAAAAAAAAAAAAAAAACCTCTTCAAAAAAACTGACTAATTTCCTATCATCCAATTTCTTCCTAATCTTCACCCACTCTAAAGCTATTCTTTGTTCCACTGAAACCTACAATCCTTCTGTCTCTCAGTACTTTTTCAGACCATTACCCTTGCTCTGACTTCACATTTTTCCCTTCCCAATCTTGACCTATCAACTATTCATCCACCAGAAGATTTCCCTTTCAGTCATTCCCAGCCCTTGCCAGCTTTTGTTTGATCTCTCCCTATCTACTAGTTCCTTCCCTATCGTTAGCTAGGAAATGCATTAGATAATGACATGGACCTGGAGTCAGGAACACCAGTTCAAATCTGACCTTAGGTACTTATTAGCTGTGTGACCTTTGCTATGTCATTTTACCCCTGTCTCAATTTGTAAAATGGGAATAATAGCACTTACCTCTCAGGGTATGGATAAATTAAGAAAATATTTGCAAAATACTTTGCAAACCTTAAAGTGCTACATAAATGCTAATTACTCCTCCTCCTCCTCCTCCTCCTCCTCCTCCTCCTCCTCCTACTACTACTACCACCACTACTATTGACTTCTAACATGCTCAATTCTCTCCCCTCCTTAAGAAAATTTCACTAGACTCTACCATCTCCTCAAAATATTGCTCTGTATCTCTTTTCAATTTCTCAGTCAAATCCCTAGAAAAAGCTCCTTGTACCTATTATATTCATTTGCTCTCTTCATGCTCATCTGTCATCCTTTGACAATCCAGTCCCAATCTATTTTTCCTGTCTCATTATACTTTATCCCCTTCTTCCACAAGCTAGGGAAAAAGACTTTCCCTAGGAGATAGTATATAACAGGGGCAGCTAATTGGCTCAGTGGATGGAGTTCTGGGCCTGGAATCAGGAAGACTCGTTTTCCTGAGTTCAAATCGGGCCTCAGATACTGACTAGCTGTATGACCGTGGGCAGTTCATTTAACCCTGTTTGCCTCAGTCATACTGATCTCTCCATTTGTTTTACATACCATTCTCTCCCTTTTCTTCATACCTTTCCACTGCTTGTCCTTCATGCCTGGAATTCACTCCACCTCCAACGCAGAGAATTCATTTCTTTCTTTAAGATGCAGCTCAAACACAACTTTCTATATGAAATCTTTCCTGAAACCCCTTTCTGCTTCTTCCCACCTGGCCCCAACTGCTAATTTTCCTCCTTCCTAATGACTCTGTATCTAACAATTTTGTATTTATTTCTATTTATTCTGTATGTACTTACATTTGTAATTGTGGTCTTTCCCATTAAAATGTAACCAAGTTCTTTGGGAGGAGCTATTGTTTCATTCTTTGTATTCATATTCTTGGTGCTTAACAGAGTGCCTGGCATGTCATAGGTGATTAATAATTGTTTATTGATTTTTTGATTAGTCTTTTTTGGAGTACTGTATTATGTCTAGAAACTTGTAACCAAGAAGGTGAAGGGAAACTTTATCCCAGGAGGGACCACAAAAAAGTTGGGAAAGTTCAACCCGTTTATAGAAAACACTAAGAGGAAAAGCTGTCTCTGACTCTAGGTATTTGAACAGCTTAAAGAGGGAAGAGTTAGAACTAGTGGATGAAAGTCAGAGGTGTGTACTTCAGTATATGAGAGAATTTCACAATGATTAGATGTGTGAGCAAGAAGGGAACAGGCCTCTTTGTAAAGTAGTGAGCTCACTGGACATATATGAGCAGCAGCAAGGTCAGGATCTTATGTTAGTGAAGTTTCATTGTCTCCAGGCATGGAGTGACAGATTGGATTAGAGGTGACAGATTGGATTAGATGCCCTCAAAGGTCCTGTTCAACTCTATGATCTTATGATTTTCTACTGAAGGCTACTCAAGAATGCTTTGGCTGTTAAATTGCTGGAAAAATCTAGCACTGATCACTGAGAACTCGTTGGGAGTCTAAGACAAAAGGTAACATTTTTTTTGGGGGGGGGCATAAAGTCCTAAGTGAAGAAAACATATAAAAAAATTTCTCTTTCTATGATTCACGATTTTTTTGACTGTGTATTTTTGAATTCTTCATGCTAAATAACATCTATCCCTATTTGATCTCAGTTGCTTATATTTAGTCTTTGTCACATTGTCTTTCATTTCTGTTTCTGCAAAATAACGTTCTAGGTCACAGAAAGCTATTTTCTCTATCCCCTTTCACTGTGGAATTATATTGTCTATTGAGTTTCTCTTACTTCATTATATCATTTTTGTTCTTTCCTTTAGAAATTATATCTCATCAGCAACTTCTGTTTACTCCCAGAATAAAACTCTCCTGAAACTCTTAATTCTTACCAGGCATTAAGGAATCAGTCTAATACTGGAGTAACTCTATCCCTTCCCTTAGGGATTTTTGTCCATTATCTTTTATGATTTGTCTGATATTTTAACTTAGATATTTTTATTTTTCCTGATTCTACTAACCCATTATATTTTACAACTTAACAATCAAAATGCTGTTTTAACACATGTATAACTTTCATGATGGAATGGTGAGTATAAATGATGGGACAGCTAGATGGGACAGCTAGATGGCACAGTGGATAGAGTGCCAGGTCAAGAGTCAGAAAGACTCAACTTCACAAGTTCAAATTTAGCTTCAGACATCTGCTAGTTGTGTGAGCATGGGTAAGACACTTAACCCTATTTATCTCAGTTTCTTCATATGTAAAAAGGGAAGGAAATGGCTAAAGATTCCTGTACCTTTGCCAAGAAAACCCCCAAAATGGAAGCACAAAGAGTCAGATATGACTGAAATGACTAGACAACAAGATGTAATAGCATTTTTTACAGGTATGTGTGTTCGTCCTTCATTGCCAAAGAAGACCATGCCATCAGAAAAATAATGACATGACTTGCACTTGACTTTGTTTTGAGTGAGGGAGGGCTGTGCAGGTCACCAGCCTCACTTCTCCTCCAGAGCCATCTGAATCCAGTGACCAGATATTCATCAGGATGATGACTGGAGACCCAGGATGAGGCAATTGGGGTTAAGTGACTTGCCCAAGGTCACACAGCTAGTGAGTGTCAAGTATCTGAGGTGAGATTTGAACTCAGGTCCTCCTGACTCCTGCACTGGTGCTCTATCCACTGCACCACCTAGTGGTTCATTGGATAGAACACTGGGCTGGGAATCAAGAAGGCTCATCTCCATCAGTTCAAATCCTAGGCACTTACTAGCTGTGTGACCCTGGGCAAGTCACTTAACCGTGTTTGCATCATCTCATCTGTAAAATCAATTGGGAAAATGGCAAACCACTCTTTGCCAAGAAAATCCCACATTACTGAAAAATATGTGAACAGCAATAATAATTGTAAAGGTTTAGCAATCCAAGATTCAGTTTCATATTGACCCTGAGGGAGATCCAGAAGATCTATCTAGGTGACCTGGGGCAAATCACTTAGACTCTCAGTTTTCTCATCGATAAAATGAAGAGTATGGATAAAGTGATTTCCAAGAATTCTCTAGCTCTAGAGCCTGTGATTTTGTGAAAATGATTGTCAACTCATCGTTCAATTTCAAATTGTAGTTTGGAGCACAGTGTAGACATAGTTATTATCAAGGTCAAAATAAGCTTCCCTGATTTCTCTTACCAATTTGTTATAAATATGAACAATTAATTCATTAATATATCCCAATTCATGAATATATCCAAATAAGGAGGCAGATTGGTGATTTAGAGAGCTGGAGTCTGGAAATTGGACTTCAAATCCAACTTTAGACATGTTCAGTATGACTCTGGGCAAATCATTTAAGCTAGTTTCCTCATTTGTAAAACCTGGATAATAATAGCACTTGTATCCCAGAGTTGTGAAGATACAATGATATATTATAAAAGTGCATTGCAAAAGTTAGCTGTTATTTTTATTATTATTCCTTATTATTATATTTTTTAAAGAGTGCTTATTTTCAACTTTTTTCAACCCTTGGTAATGAGATCTGTAATTTTCCTCATAAATTTATCTCTTTCAAGATTCATGCCTCATAGTCCTCATATACTGGAACTGAGTGAACAACTACTTTCTATCCATCTATATTTATCATGATTTATAGAATTCTGTTTCAACTTTCATGTTTCCAAAGTAAGGTCTTCATCTTTTCACTTGTCCTCATGTGTTAGTCTTCTATACTCTTGATAATTTTAATTACCATTATCTGAATTTCCTAACCCAGGTAAGACCAGAATTTTAATGGTGTGGCTTAAGGTCATTATAAGACTTCCATTGCCAAACATAGAGATAGTATACTCATGGAAATATGTGGTAAAACTTCAAATGCAGTGAGTTTTTGAATGTAAGAATAGGTAAACTTTTAAAGTTGCTTTTCTTAAAAAATATTAACTGAATAAATCACCATGAAATAATAATTGGATTGCCTAAAGTAGCAATCAAGTAACTAGTGTAGTGGAGATCATTAAACTTGGAGTCAGAAGATGTGGATTTGGATCCTGATTTACACACTTTTCAATTAACTTCCAATCTTATCACTAAACTGAAACTGACCTGCTTGAAATTTACTAATTATGTGACCCAGAGTGAATCCATTCATGACTCTGAGCTTCAGTTTCCCTGTCTGTAAAATGGATTTGACAGCATTTGTACTATCTATCCTCATAGGGTTGTTATGCATAAAGTACTTTCTAAAGTATTTTTCAAATATGTACTAATATTATTAAAAGTAGAGAGAATCTAGTAGTTACACATCAGACAGAATTTTCCTTCCAGAATCAATGAGTTAATATCACACCAAGAAACTTATGACAGGGGAATTAAGACATAAGTCAGATGGTAAAGTAACAAGATTCTTGATTCAGGACTTCCATTGAGTCAGGTTTGCTAGTCTAATAGGATCGTGGTTGCCTTTTATCATGGCTATGGTCATTGCTTGGAAACAAATTACTATAATAATGATAGCCTAAAATTGACTTCTTAATAAAAAGGTGAGATTGACTAAGTGGGGGAGCTACTGTGTTCATTTTTTAATAATATGTAGGAAAAAATATACTTTAAATGGCTAGCTTGTTGGACAAAGATTTGCTTGAAGATCCAGCCAATTACATAATTTAGTGCCTGTTTCATAAGTGGCTTGTGAGTCCATAGGGAAGGAATAGAGTTGAAGAAGTCCGTGGTCTTTTTTAGGTCAGCCCTTAGAGCTGAGCATAACATCATTTTGACAAATGGCTCATATGTAAAACTTTCTGTTCCTTTAGGTATTTGATTGTGGTCACATGAATGTATGTTTTGATTGATATGAGCAATTTTCATCACATTAGAACTTCTAGAATGCTGGAGCATAAGTATAAGACTTCTTTTTGTTTATGGAAGTTGTTTTAAATTTTACAGGTTTGTAATTTATGGGTGATCCTAGCTCATAACTTTTTTCTTTAGCATAGAAGACTTTTTAGTGTTACTTCAACTAACTGACTATCTTTGGTGTGGTTGAATTTCATTATGGTTCCTTTTGTCTTTGGTGATTGTGGTCTTTGCTTTGTGATTTTCAGAACTGCATTTTATTAAGCAAATTCACAGTTAAGTAGCTGATTTACTGCACAATTATTTGCTGAAAAATCTCATGTTATTTATGAAACAACTAATATTTAAAGATTACTTTCTAAAATAGTTGCAGATTTCTACCTATTTGGGAAGGAGTATATCATCAGTATCAGGAAGGATTTTTCAAGAGTAATATATTAGAAAAATATGGGGCTAGCCTTTTAATTATGTAATAATTAAAGGTAAAGGTGGAATAGGAATAAGATACACATCTGCTGCAACTTTACGGGCATAGTCCTGACTTCTACTGGAAATTGGAACTCTCTACTTGGATTCTGGCTGTGGTGCTACTAGGAAGCGGCTACAATAGAAATAGATGTATTTCAATGTTTTTGCCAGCTCATTTGTTCTAGAAACAGTTTAGTTAATCAATTCAGATGCTGCAAAAATCACTGGATATCCACCTGTCTTGTGCTTTTTAAATTCCTGAATCCTTTTTCAACACTAATTTATAGAGAATTCCATAGCATTGAATCACAGTTTTGCTCCTTAAGACCTTAGACAAGTAAACTAGCCACTGTGGGTTTTAGTTTACTCATTTCAAGATTAGGAGATGTACTAGAAAATTTCTAACATTACTTATTTTTGGTTCAAAATTTAGGCTTTCAAAAACTGACAACTTGATATTTC
Source organism: Notamacropus eugenii (assembly GCF_028372415.1). Classification (NCBI taxonomy): domain Eukaryota; kingdom Metazoa; phylum Chordata; class Mammalia; order Diprotodontia; family Macropodidae; genus Notamacropus; species Notamacropus eugenii. The sequence goes on from NC_092875.1 coordinate 269,706,213, forward strand.
CTTCTTTTCTTATATTATTGTTAAGTAATATAGTGGAAATCATTTAAGTTGAAGGCTTCATCCAAATGGCTTACTGGGTACTACTTGTATCTTGCCACTTTTTCTAAACATGAAGAAAATAATTTTGTTATGCTTTCTTTGAAGTCCAATAACCAGAATTGGCATGAACACAATCAGACACAATAGGAATTTGCACACTAGTATGAAATTTTCAGTTTTAGGTCTAATATTCTTCTTGATAAGGTGCAAAGTTTTGTTGAACTCATTCATATGTTACAATGAAATTCTGGGCCAATGTCTTCAGTAATAATTTTTCTTAAATGCCTTAATTTTATTATATTACCTTAACTGTCATGTCGAATTTCATCTGCCACTTTGGTGCCCCATCTAAAGGTTTCTGGAGATTGTTTTGTGGTTCACCCCCATCAATTTAGTCTTTTAATTAATCAGACACATTTTGAACCATCTGTATCATTTGGTGCTCCTTCCAGATTATGTATTAAAAAACCTAAACAAAATAGTCCCACCATCAATTGGTGGTCCAATGTTCATATTTCTCCATGAAGAAACCTACTTTCTACTATCCCTTGATACTTGTATTGATAATCCACCAAGATAATCCCTCTTCCCACTGCATGACCATTTAAAACAACAAGTCACATATGTAGGGCAACAGTTTCACAACTTTACTCTTGAATTTCTTCATCTTTGATTTATTTACATGTAATTGGTGGTAAGAATCAAGACATATAGCAGCCAGACCCCTCTAGAGGTGAATACATTTTTATCTTGTACTACAAACAGTGACCAAGGGGTTGGTACAATAACCTGTGATTCAGATTTGCTAAAAATATGCTTGTGACTGATGACAAAAATTCAGCAGGATAATACAGTCTCACAGGACGAAAAGAAATGAGTCCTTGAAAATTTATGAATACAATGTCAGGGAAGACAAAAGTGTCCCTAGAATTGTCCCATTTGGGGATCTTTAGGATTTGCACTTTTTTACACTTTACTCTCTTGCACCTTTATTTAATGCTGCTATATCCTCTGTGTATCAACCATTGGCCTGTACTCAATATGCCTGATACTAATCCTAACGTCATCTCAGGTTATCATTTTAAATGTCAGGCAATAAATATATATCAAGTGCCTACTATGTGCCAGGCACATAAGTAGATGAGTTATGAGAATAGAAACAAAGGGAAAAGATCGTTTCTGTCCTCAAGGAGCTCAAAATCTAAAGGAATGTTAAATTCTAATAGGATATCTAATAAACCTTAAAAGAAAAGTAACTAAGATAAAAAAGCTCACTTTTTTGTGAAGTGAGGGATTCTAGATCAAATCAGTATCTTCCTGAATATTTATTTCTTCATATCCATAAAGGATTTGGATAGCAGTAGCTACAAGGACACTACAGTAAATTGTTAGGATTACTCAAGTTTTCATTTCTATGAGAGTTCAAAAGCTTTTCAGCTATAATCTAATATCCATGATGGGCAGCTTGGTAGTGTAGTGGATAAAGTGCTGGGCCTGGAGTCAGGAAGACTCATCTTCCTGAGTTCAAATCTAGTCTCAGATATTTACTAGCTGTATGACTCTGGGCAAGTCACTTAACCCTGTTTGCCTTAGTTCCTCATCTGTAAAATGAACTGGAGAAGGAAATGGCAAACCGCTCCAGTAACTTTGCCAAGAAAACCCCAAATGGGGTCACAAAGAGTTGGACATGACCTAAATGACTGAACAACAGTAACAATATTCATAGCAACCATGTGATATGGGCATGAGAGATGTTAGTTTTCATTTGAAAATGAGGATATTGAAGCACAGTAAAATCAAATAACTTGCTGAAAACAAATAACCAAGGTCTACTGGTGAGTGAAGTTAGGTGTTATGTTTCCAATTGTCAAAGACTATTTATTGAATGCTTGCAATATAATAGGTATGACATTATGTGCCGGAAAATACAAAGACAAGAAGGAAAACAGCTTCTGGCCTCAAGAAGTGTACATTCTACTGGAGAGAAACAACATGAACCAGGAGAAGCAAATACAGTAATGTAATTTCTTTGAAGGGAAAGGATCAGCATAGGTCTCATGGGAGAGGTGACACTTAAGTTGGTCCCTGAAGGAAGGTAAAGATGCTAAGAGTTGGAAGTGAGGAAAGAGTACATTCCAGACATGGAATGGACCAAGTTTAGGCAAAGTTATAGAATACTGCATAGAGAAGAGTCCATAAGTCACTTGGGCTGGATCAAAGAGTGTTTGAAAGAAAGTAATATGTCATAAGTCTAGAAATGGAGACAAAAACCACATTGTGAAGTACTTTAACTGTCAAACAGTAAAGTTTGTAGTTTATCCTACCCTAGAAGTTCTTGTGCTTCAGAATGATTTTATTAATTTAGTTCTTCAAAGGTGGAGGAGGTATTAGATTTTTTTCATTCAGTGTAGGCTTACTAATGTACTCAATGTAACATATATCTTTGCATTTCTGATACAAGTCATTTGTGTGTTTAGCTGACAGTTTTAAATTTATCCATACTTTTTTGATTTTGGGAAAACACAGGAATGAATATTGATTATTGGTTAACTTGAAGGGAAAAAATTAACATTACCTAGCCATCTGACTAAAAATTTAATATTCTCCTGTTACTAAACAGGAAAAATCCCATAAAAACAAATGATATGTATAGATCAACTCATCAAATACGTATTTGATTAATAATTTAAAATATGAATATTAGGGACTCAGAAAAAGAATGTGAGGTGAGAATGTAAAGAGTAGATAGCATGACTGAATACAAACTAGTTATATCCTTTAGAGTGTTATTTACTTATTTTTTAAGCATTCTAACAGTTGAGAGAATAGACCCTACACTAAGCATCAAGAGGATCTATTCTTTGCCCTACATGGGTAATACAAACTCTTTCAATAAGACTTTCATGAGCACATATCAAGTGGCAAATAAGTCTTCCAAGATCGTACTTTCACTGTGCTTTTGTTACACTCTCAAACAGGCTGAATTAAAGCCTCTGAAGGGAAACCCTAGGACATAAGCACTCTATTCCCCTCAAGTGCTTTTTTTCGGATACTCTATATCTTTCTCTACTTTTTTTTAAAAAGCTACACATCCAGCCAGATTAGTAAGATTGAATGATACTTCCTAGGAAAATCAAGTAATAGAGCATTTCAGGGTAATTTCCTGCTTTATATCATTCACAGATCAATAAAATAATCAAAATCTCCAGAGGAAAAGAAATACTTTGCCGTTGTTTCTCAAACATTTCAGGAGAACGATCTGTGCAAATGGAACATACGAGATAACATTAAATAGTGCGCCTTTGCTATCGAAATACTCAGGAATCAATGACAGATAAAAATTCACCAGAAATTCATCCCTAAATATGATAGGAGACAAACAATGAGGAATAGACATATGGTTTGGTTACTCTGAAACCCATCTAGAATTGATCCTGAGGGGTAAAAATACTGTGGATTTTCTTACTTGTGTCCATTTCCCTTAATCCATTGTGCAAAATGACCATGCCTTTCTATTCCTGAGGCTTTTAGGGATGAAAAAGCAAAGACATGGAGAAGCTGCTTTTTGTATATTTATCATTCTGAGTTGAAATTATGGAAAATTGACTGTGGAGGCAAAGACTATACTTTCCATTCAATAAAAAGAGAAACCCATTTTGACAAAAGATATCAAGAAAAGATGCCGATTATCTTACCACCACTTGCTTTAAGCTTGATAGTCATTAGTTCTTCTGAGACTTTGCCCTTTTTTATGGCTTGTGCATTTAGAGGACATCCAGACAAACTGTGAAAAATAGAAGATTAAGCCAGTGTTTGAACATGAAGTCATTTTATTTGGTTGTACTATAATTTTTTTATGTATGTCTCAAGATGCCACTGTTACTGTGCTCATTTTTTTGCTGTCATAATTCCATTTCTACAAAAACTAAGGAGAAAAAACTGCTACATTTTCAAAATATTTGCCATATTGTTTTTTAAACATATGAATACCACATATAAGTATATATATGTGTATATATATATATATATATGTATGTATAAAGGATAAAGAGCTGACTTTGATACTTGCCCATAGTTTCATTTCTTTTGTTAAAAATTAAAAATGCTGGACATGTATTTTAAACCACTATTTGGTAACTGGCAGTTGATTTCCTACAATTCAGTTATGGATTATGAATTCAATTTTTATAAATAAATTCTATCAGCACAATTGTGTCTGACAGCTCCAAATATGAACACTAGTTTCATTTTTCTTCATAGTCATTCAAATACCTATATTATATAAAAACAAAACAAAACAAAATATCATCACATTGGGGGTTTGCTTTAACATTTACTTTCATAAAAATAGGGACCCGCTCTAGAATTTTGTGTCATTCTCTTGGCATTCTGCTTGTTATATATTAGAAAACAGTCCTATTTACAAAATTTCCAATTTCATTGTCATAGCTTGCAAAATTATGGTTGACCAGTTTCCAAATTCAGTTAATTTTTATCAGTTTTGTTTAAAAAGTGCTAATCACATAACTAAACAAAACTTAGTTTTCTATGAGCTTGGTGTCACAATTATTTGGTTACAAATATACGCTAATTTTATAATTTATAATTTGCAATGTTTTTATAATTTATAACTTTTTATAATTTAGTTATAACTATACAAATGAATAATTAAAAACCTAAGTTAAAAATTTAAACGCATTAATAAGAATTTGAAATTCACATTTTGATAGAACTTCAGTTAGAATTCAACTCTTAATTCATACTTAAGACTGAAAACTGCCATGAAATGCAAAATGCTGGGAAATTATATTTGGAGAAAACTCTAGGATAATCTAAATTAATACAGAAGTGACATTTTCCCCAATTTCAAATACCATAAGAAATTAAACTGATTTTGATCTTTTGGGGACACAACAGTTGTAATACAAATAAAGAGGTTCTGGTACAAGATGATCCGTGATTATTTATTTATTTTTTTATATTATTTATTTTGGATTTCATAGTGTCAAAAATTATAAAAAAAATAAAGTGGACTTTTGAACTATATTCTCCCAGTTCTCAAGGTTTCTCCCATAACTATGCTGAATACCATTTAGTAGACATTAGGTTTTCTGTGCTTCTTTAGCAGGTTTATCTTGTTTTATGCAAAGGATGAGTTTCTGAAAAGTTGATTATAAGTTTTAAGTAGAATAATATTGTATTGGATTAAGGAAATGGTTGTTTAAATCCATTTAATAACATGAACAGTCTTTTTGTAGAAGGAATCACCAACCTTCTCTCAATGTGTTTTCTTTAAATGTTTGTATATTTGAGTTTATTTTTGTTATAGCTATGTTCAACCCATGGTATTGGTACTCACTGGATGTATAATAGTGAATTGAGTCAAAGCCTTACCACAACTTCAGAATTGAGTTTGTTGCTGTAAGGAAGGGAAGTTTCAGCCTTATCTCTGCTACTTGGCATTTTGTATCTTTTCCAGACTAACTTTCAAAATAGTAACTGATTTGCTCAGAATATTTTACTCTTCTCAAGGAAGGTCTTTACATTTGATGTAAAGAGGATCTGTTTACTAGGAAGTCTCAAGCAAATTTGTTTAATTGTGGGATGATATTAAGAGAAGCCTACAATTCACAGCTCTATTAGTTCTGAAGTGATGTGATTATTTATATCCTTGCAGGTTAAATTTAAAAATGCCATTTGTCTACACAAATAATAAATTTTATTAGCTGAATAAGTACTCTAGATTTGACACTGAAGATTAATTTTAATGTTTTAAAGGTTCATATTAAATTAATACAATATTAGTATCAGGTACAGTATATGTTGTTACCTGTATTTTTTTAAAAGATGGCTGAACAGAAATGGCGTTCACATTCACATTGTTATGCTTTGGGATATGAATGTACAGCTTTATCAAGAAAATTTCATTCTTAGGACTTAAATTCTCATGTGGAATTTATAACTCCCCTCTGGAATCAATCAATGTAAGACTTCCTTTCTCTATGAATATATCTGGTTTTGTATATATGTATATACAACGTATTTATAAATCCAAACCTTGAGAAGTCAAGTTTTCAAGACTATGTCACCTAGCACACTTGGTTGTCAAATGTTGCTTCTGTATATAGAATACTGATTCAGATTCAACATAAAACTATATATAGTATGAAGGATTTAATTAGCATTTGAAAATCAACTGCCAAAAGACAGTTTTTTTAAACATAGTTAATAATATAAGTTTCCATAAGTAGGTTGCAGTGCTTTCAGCTTGAGTCAATAAGGGATTCATTTTCTGGCACCAGCATTTTAGTTTTAGAGTTGAACTAAATGTCCACAAGGCAGAGCTTTGCCAAATTCCTATAATGCCACTAAGTATGACATTTTACCTACTTTTTTCACTAAAGTTTCTTTTTTTGGGGTTTCAGTCAACATCTGTACACAATGACCCATTCTAGTATTGCTAGAAGTAGCAATACTGGACATTTGGATTGATAATAACAATAACAAAATACCAATAATAATAACAACTAATTTTTGTGTGGTGCTTTAATGTGTACAAAGCATTTTATTTATGTTACATAATTTTGATTCTGTAACTCTATAAGGTAGGTGCTATCTTATCCCCATTTTACAGATGGGGAAATGGAGGCACAGAGAAGTTAAGTGACTTTATCAGGGTCATATAGTTAATATCTGAGGTCTTCCTGATTTCAAGTTTAGTTTTCACTATTTCCGTTACATCACCTAGGCAGTCTTGTGTTTCTGACCCTTGAGCAGAATCACAGGAACACATGCTCATCAAATACTCACTGTCTTTTCACCAAGGAGTTGGAAGAATAACATCTCTTACAGGAAACCTTCCCCAACTCCTCTTAATTTCCCTTGGTTAATTACTTCCTATTTATCCTGTATGAACTTTGCTTTGTACATATATTTGCTTTCTTGTTTTCTCTCCATTAGATTGCAAGCTCATTGGCTGGAACTCTCTTTTGTCTCTTTTTGTATCCCCAGTATTTAGCACAGTGCCTGGCACATATTAGGTGATTAATAAATGTTTACTAATTGATTACTAAAATGTTCAAAGAGGCATTCAGGTGAGGACAAAAACAATTCATGAAAATTTGTCAAGTAAGGTTTTTTAAAAATTTTACTTCATTCTGATAATGATCTGTAGCACTTATGCCATCTACTATCAGGGATAGAATATTGAGCCTCATCATATTCATAACTGCAAAACAAATATATGTGTTTGCCTATGATCTGGTCATCCCACAGTGTTGATAGAGTGAGAAAATACGTAAAGTGAAAATTTGCAGTTACATGAACATTCTTGAGAAGTTATCCAAGTCATTCCACTTGATTAATACAAGTAAAGACACACATAAATATCAACATAATTTTAAAACAGGAAAAACAACCTGATAGATAGTAGATAATAGAAAATATATGGTAAATAGTATGGTAAGAAAAAACCCCTGCAAAATAACAACAATGCATTTCATGTTTTGAGTTCATCTCTCTGCTAAGATTTAAATGCCTAAGTCAAGACAGCAAGCGTTTATTACGTACCTACTATGTGCCAGGTACAAGGTAGAAAAATAGTACTGTGCCAAACACTAGATAGCAGATTAGCCACTGCTTTGTCTCTTTTAATTCCTTTTTAAGATCATACTTTGCCTATTTGACAACCAGTATAGTTTCAGTTCAATAACAACAAAAACAACAATAACAAAAACCAAAGGATAGATACCTTCTATGGGTGACAAAAACATTATTTACATGGCCCAGTCCGTTGCAGCCTGGCAGGGGACAATGTGGTAGCTCTTGTTTGTTCAATTTCCAGGACAATGAGGACCCATTGAGGGGATTCTCCTTCTGTCTTTTGGCAGCCAGAGGACAACCAGAAGCAGTACGATGTGAAGTGTATTTACCTGATATGTGACCTTGACCATCACATCCCAATACAGGACATCTAGAAAATGCAACAAAGATAATCCTCACTAAGGGACTAGTAGCAATTTTCTTTCTAGCATGAACATGATTTACTGGGAAAGGGTTAAGAAAAGTAGTAAAACCATACATCTAATAGACTTATAGAATATCAGAGTAGAAAGGGACCATATGGTACAGTAAATCTCATTTTACAGAACAGGAAACTGAGGCCCAAAAAGGTGAAGGGTCTTGCCTCTAGTCATATTGATAATGAGTGGCAGAATCAGAACAAGCCCTCTACTCTTCTTGCTTTTGAGAAGCATCTTAAAATGATTTTTTCTAGCTGAGAAAAAAAAACCTTTTTCATTTATATCAATAGGAAAGGATTTATTTTTTAAAAAAGAATGATGAAAAGGTGAATTTGTTTTCCAGAAGTCAGAGAATATCAGTGTGTGACTGTGTGATTGTGCAGGACTCTCTTCCATTTTGGTTTAATTTTCTGTAAAATAATGGCTGATCTCCATCAGTGCGTTGTTGTGGGGAATAAGTAATATTACTGTACTTGATAAAACGATACAGAAAAGCTGCATTTTTGTATTTGTCCTTTGTTCTCAAAGAGGATCATAATATCAGGATGATGACATGATTTGCAGTTGATTTTGATTTGAAGGAAGCAGGGCTGTGCAGGTCACCAGCCTCACTTTCTCCTCCAGAGCCTTCTGGGTCCAGTGGCCAGATATTCATCAGGACAGACTAGAGATGGCTCAGGATGTAATGGGAGACCCTGGCCATTTTAGGCTAAGGTCTTTTCAGCTTCTCACTTTGAGTGAGATTACACCCATTCAATGAATAGACCTCTTTAAGTAAGTATGCAAGGGATGGCCCTTTTAATAAAAAAAAAAATTAAACCAAAGGGGAAGACTCTTAGGGTTCCCGGGTAAAAGAGAAACAGTTACTATTTAGTATTTATATTCACTCTGTGCTAGGCAGTTGGGAACCTGTTGTCCAATCTATGAGCTCCAGAGTGAAACGGGCTTAAGACTTGGTCTTTGAGCAAGAAATCCAGCCAGTAAACCAAAAGGAGAAAAGGCAGCTTTTGGCTGCATATTTACTTTCTTTTGTAAAATCAACTTTGTCCATGAGTGGACTCATAATATTCCTCCACAACGGACTCACAACTTCACAGAACAAATCCTCCTACTAAAAGGATTTGTTCTGTAAAACTTGGACTCAGTCAAAAGGCTGTACCTAAGGACCTGGAGGGTCACATGGGGCCTCGAGGCTGCGGGTCCTCTATCCCTGCTCTAGACTTTAATTTGTCCTAGGCAGATATATTGTACAGCAGGTTGCTAGATGGTGCCATGGAAAGAGCACAGGACCTGGAGTCAGGAATACCTGTGTTCAAATTCAGCCTTACATACAGCTTTGTGACCCAAGGTAAGTCACTCAACCTCCACCCCTTAGTTTCCTTATGTATAAAATGGGGATAATAATAGCACGCATCTTCTGGAGTTGCTATGAAGATCACATGATTTTATATGTATAACTCTCTCTCTATTCACATACGTATTTAACTCTGTAAACTTTAAGGTACAATAAATACTAGCTATTATCATTGTCCTAATACACACTAAAAGCATTTGAGATATCCAAACCTATTTGTTGTTTTATTTAAATAACAACTCATATTTTAAGATTTGCAAAATACTTTGTAAACAAGAACTTTAAGATGTAGGTAACACAAGTCTTTATATTTTACAGATAAAACTGCAGCCCAGAGAGGTTGAGTACTTGCCTAGGTTTATCAAGCTAATATGTATCATCCTTGGGTCTTCTAACTTCATATATAACACCTTTCCACTACAGTATGCTTCCTCTTCATTTGTCTCAACAGTTTCAAATGGTGGAGAGAACCTTGTATTCTTCAGTTGATTTGGGACTTTTGTCCCACCTTTTCACACTACTGAGTGCTAGAATTTGGTTCTTTATTTTTGGCTCTATTGCCCTTTGATTCAAAGGAATGCTATGAGTCCAGAGAACATAGTCAATAACATTTTCTTCCAATGATCGGAATTATGAGATGCTATAAGAACTGAGAAAACATTAAGGAGCCCTAGGTTAGCCTGTTTCTGCCATAACCTATTTACTCCAAGCTGAAGAAAACAGTTGATAAAGGGAATCTTTGTAGGAACAATAAAGCAGTTATGAATTAATGGAATTAAAAAAAAAGCAGAACTGAGAAACAAATTCAGGATGGGAATGAGAAAAGAGGAAAATGAAATGTCAGAGAATGGGTAACGGAATGGGTGACAGAAGAGGCAAAGGATATATTTTAAGGGAAAATGTTTCTAAGCACAAGGCCTTTCATGGCAACTCAGTGACCCTTTTCTACATACTCTCCCTTTGGAAGTCTCTTCTGTTTCTATGACATGGTATTACTGAAAATGATGCAATCGGGGAATTGGACTTAATGCAAAGTCTTGAAGGAGATGGTTTGTATTCAAGCATATATGTCACTTTTAAAGTCCACCATTTTGGGAACTTTTAAGAAAATGGAATTAGATTTAGAATTTCCCTTTTGTTTGAATCCAAATTCCAGGGTAAAGTGTTGTGATATTTACGGTGAAATAACAGTTTTTCAATGTTATTTTAAAATAAACAAAGGTACAGTCCCAAACTCATTATTTTCTTTGTATTTAAAGAACTTTAAATGTTGTAGGTATGACATTATTTTTCTCAAAACTCCAAGACCTACCCCCCCCCCAAATCTAACATCACATTAATTTCAAGTATTCTTAGTAGATATTTAACAGACTTTGATTAAAGAAAAAATTTGCCCCAAGATTTTACATGGTTTTCACTTATATCCCACTTGAAAGCAAAGATCCTTTTCATGTCACTTTGTGTGAGGGCAAGCAAAGTAGGATCTTTTGCTGTTTTCGTTTATACCAAGAAGTATAATGCCTCTGAATAATGTGATTAAGGAGGACTTTTTTCCCACTCATTTTTGGGCCTGGGAAGATTTGTAGGAAGGTCCACAACTTTTGCTAATAAGGCACTGGTTCTCAGGGGATGTGATGACCTCTGGCTCTATAAAATGTATAAAGACTCTGAGGTGCAGTTTTACTTTGGGGCTTAGTTTTTGGAAGAAGGTTTATGTACCAGATGAGAGACTCAGGGAAGCCACTATACAGCCGTCTGGCTTTGAAAATTCAGATGTCAGTGCTTCCCTCTCTGGTAACTATGGTCAGATAGTTGGACCTGTCTGTTGATTTGTGATATATGTATTGATTTTGGTCAGAAAGAGGAAGATCTTTGATTTCTTTGATTTTTGATTTCTATTGATCTTTGATTTCTCTATTTTTCTCTGAAGTTCAGGGTGCTGACTCCCCTCAACTAGGTGAATGATATATGTGCTTGATTAAAGGAATGATATATGTGCTTGATTAAAGTGATTATTGACCCCTCAAAAGTTGCCTTTCCTTTCAGAGAAGCAGATCAAAGAACCTGTGGTAGCAGACCCCCCTGTGTATGTTGGGGGTGCTTACTGATATACTTTCCCATAAAGATTTCCACTTTAAAAGGATAAATTGTAAGGAAGTACATTTATAAAATGTTCCTTTGACCTTAATCATTGTACTTACTTAAGTTCTGGATCTTCTTTATCTTCCTTGGTAGGAGTTACTTTGACACCACCTTTCCTGGCACGGGGGCAACCAGACAAACTGAAAGATATACCCAGGAGAAAAAAAATCAAAAGGTAATTTTTGTTTTTGCTTTTGGTGGATAATGTCACATTCCTTTCTCCCAACATAATTAATCCTACCTTCTATGGGAAGCATAATTTCCAGTCACATGTCCTGAACCATCACAACCAGGGGTTGGGCACCTAGAATATATATAAGGGAAAAGATTATTTTGTTAAAATGGAGCTCGACTTAAGTAGGTCTTCAACTAAAAGAGCAACCCAAGTCTTGTTGTTTAAATGAAATTAATTCCTGATTAATTTTCTCTCTTCATAACATACATTTCAAAATAAAAAATTTGCTTTGAGTCAAGATAGGCATGTTAGTAGCAGTTATTAAGTGCTTTTCATAGTAGCTATTTTTATTAAAAACACACAAATCCCCCAAAATGATATATGTACTAGAAAGTATGCTGAAATCAAAGTCCCAAGATTTTGATCAGAGTCCTGACCTTGCTTTAGGTACTAACTCTGTGACTAATAGCAAGTCCCTTTATCCCCTCCAAGCCTCAGTTTCCTGATCTGTAAAATAGATAAGAATAATTATACTTGCACTCTCTGCCTCACAGAGGTACTCTTAGTAACAAATACGGTAAAGTTCTGTGGAAATTGAACTGCTCTCATTGCTTCTGTGCTTTTGAATAACATCCATATATACACAAGTCCTGCATTCTTGAAACAACAAAGCTTTCAAAATTTGTTTTATGTATCATTCATTTTCTGAGGCTATAATGCAGACATAGTACATTAACTATTTCAAAGGCTCTATAGCATCTCGTGAAACTCTGCACACTAATATGATTAAAAATAAACCTGGGTAAGTACTAAGTATACCTTTTGGCTTCAATTAAATGGCAGTTCTAACATACTCAACCATTGCAGGGATTCAACCTTCATATTAGTTTGAGGAGGGTCAAAGAAGATGAAAAAGACCTATGAGCTGCCACCCTGATCACAATATACCCCAATCCAAAAGTTGGTGAAGGTATTTACTTGGCTTCTTCTCTCCTGTGGCCTTTCCCTCCATTTCCTTTCCTTAACTGATCTTTCCTACCTGAGCTCTAACCTTAATGTCATCCTCTTCCCAATCTCTACAGTAAAGAGGGATGCCTCTGCTATTTTTGCCTTCCCCCCTACAATGTAGTATTATTTTTTTTGTTGTTTCAAATATGGTGATACAGATAGGGGTTATAGCAAAGCTTGAATGTAACACAAAGGGCAATGATTCCACCCTCCTTTTTATAGCTAAACTTTTACACTTTTACAGGGATGCCTACCAAATCTGATGTCAATGTCAAACCTTTTCCAAAGAGGAATTTGGCTATTTCTCTGTCTAGAAGAAAAGGACTATTTTTTGAGGATATAGTATAAAAGCAACCAAAGCTCAGTTATCTTACACCAGAAAACTTGCAACTTGTCCTAATCCAACTATTTTTGGTCATTTTTATTCTATTTCACAGAGAAGGCTAGTAATGCTAGTTCTCCTTTATTAATGATTTTACTAAAATAGTGGTTTACCAGCATGTTGTAATTATAGTATGTATAATACAATATAGTATATGTAATTATAATAATATACCTGTGCCAAATAACCTTGCTTTGGGGTCCTCTTTGAAAAAAAACTAAATGACATGGTTAATAGTACATCTGAATTTGTCCTTGTTTTGGGAATACCTGGAGATTCCATCACTGTATAAAAATGCAAGTAAAAGTATCATATGATTTAGGATTTCTTAATCTACATACTATCAATGTCTTTATTTTGAATGTAATGTTTAGGTTTAAAATAAGAAAAATAGGTAGCAATAACAGAGCTTTTCTTGTTGCTGTTTTGGAGGCTTAGGAAAATGGAGTGAGGTGGTGGCATTTTCCCCCACTTTCTTATCCATCAATTGCTAGATTGTCTCTAGAGTTGCTGTAGCTTTCAATCTAGAAAAATAACAGCAGGTAAAGTAGTTTTAATAAACTTGTTTTTGTTGAGTGTGTTCATTAAATGTCACCAAAATATGTCCTTTTAAAGGACTTTTTTTTTGAAATTTTTCTATGAAATTAGCTTTAGAAAATAAGAAGTGAGTATAAGTAGACTATCCCATATTGCCAGTGATGATTTGTGGGGAAAAAAGTGGTCTTAAAGACATTATCAAAGGTATGTATGACCAGACAAAGAGCTACAAGTAGAAGAAATGTGTAAAAGTTTATAGGCAGAATGCTACAGTAGATGTTTATGGAAAGACCTGGATAAGAAATATACAGGATAAGATAATATGGAGGGTTTACTGTGTGAAACTAACATATAAGCCTTTAAGAACTACGAAGAACTTTACGCATATCTCTCTTGAGCCTCTCAACAATATTATGTAAGAGACGATTGATTCAAGTCCTGCCTTTGATACATACTGGGTATGTGATGATGGGTAAGCCTTTTAATGCCCCAATCAATGCTTTAAGACCTAGCCTATGACAAGTTCGTCATAGGATCACAGATTTAAATGCAGAAAGGACATAAAGGCCATTTAGTTATAATACTTCATTTTACAAATGAAGAACTGATGCTCAGAGAGGAGAAATAAGTTGACTAGTGTCACATACTCAGTATGTGATACAGGTGGGCTTTAAAACCATGGCTTTCTGTGGGCCACCTTGCTATTCTCTATGACACAAAACAGGGGAGGAGTTGGTGTTATATAGTTGACAGAACATTGGATGTAGAGTCAGGAAGATCTGAGTTCAAATATTACCTCAGGAACTTACTATGTGAGCCTGGTACTTCTCTCAGCCTCAACTTCTTTATCTGTAAATTGGGGATAATAATAGCATCTATCTCCCAGGGTTGTTGTGAGGATAAAATGAGAAAATATTTGCAAATCACTTTGAAAACCTAAAGAGCTATATACATATTATTTAACCCAAGTGTTTGTAACTCTGACTGCAATAGATTGGATTATATAAAGGATCCATTAAAATAGCGGTTTTCAAAATTTTATTTCAAGACCTTCTTACACTCTTGAAAATTACTAAGGACTCCTAAGAGCTTTAGGTTATTGAGTTATATCTATCAATAGTTACCAAATTAGAAATTAAAACACGTTAATATCACTATGAAAATCAACCACCTTGAACGGGACTTTGGGACTCCCAGGGATCCCTGGACCACACTTTGGGAACTGTTCAATTAATGTTTCAAAGCATAACATTATTATACTTCAGTTTAGAGAGTGAGAAAAGTTTCTTTATATATATATATATATATATATATATATATATATATGTAGTAATACATACTACATATATATATCAATATACATATATGTATATAAGAATAAGCCCAGTTCAGTGGATGAAACTATGAAATTAAAGTAGAAAAATTCTCATGCTTTAAAATTAAAACTCTGAGATTACCAACTAAACCCTTCAAAGCAAGTAAATCAATCAAATAACTTTGACTTTATATCAGTTGTATTTTTGGTGAAATATTGCTCTGGTTTTTATTTAATTTAACTTCATTTATTTATTAATGGTCATGTCATCATCTAATTAGGAATAAAGGCAAAAAAAGGGTAGGTTAACAATCATATATTTCCTTTCTATTTTTTTCTAATTTAAATTTTTCCTTTATCTTTTTGATCCTTATATAAAGTTCATAATATGGATATGATAAATATATATACGTATATATACATATGTATAAAATTTCCCCAACCTCCCTGTCAGAGAGCCATCCCTTATAAGCAGGAATAAAGTGATTGGAGAAAAATAGTTCAGCAAAACTATGCAATACATTGACCAAACAGGTCATCAAATGCCACTTTCCACATCAATAATCTCTTACCTCTGAAAAGAAGGGGCTATCTTTGGAGCCAACCATGGTTATTATACATTTATGATATTAAGGTATTTTTTAATTTTAAAGTTTTGTTTCTTTTCATCTACATCACAACCATTCATTTTCAAACTCTACTTACTTAAGCTCCTGAGAGTTGGCAGCCATGAGAGATTTTAGTGTCTTATCAGCTAAAGGGCATCCAGATACACTAAAAAAGAAACAAATTTTGTGAATTCACTAAATCTAAAAATGGTAAAAATTTACTCAAATATTGTACTCTTTAGTTGTGAGTTATATAATATACATTTTTCTCTTACAGAGGCAATGGAAAGTATGCTTGGCTGGAAGTTAGGAGACCTGGTTTCTTGTCTGAGCTTTGCCATTAACTAACTATGCGATCTAGGGCAAATCAGTTAATCTCTTTGGACTTCAGATCTCCCTCCTATTAAAAGAGAAGGTTGAGTTAAATAATCCCCTCTAGGCTCTAAAAGCATGTGACTGTGTTCTTCTCCGTCCATCATGATGTTTCCTTATCTGGAGGCTTTAACATTTTCCATCTGCCTATCCAAAGTTCTATATCTCTATTGAGTTGCAATGGAAAGACAAAATACAGGTTCTAAAGTTATATAACTACATATAACTACAAAATACTTGGGATTAAAAAATATCCACAGATAAGAAAGCTGACTGACCTCTGCTTCTGTCCCAATAGTATCTTGCTAATATGAATGAGAATACATATGGTGAGGAAAGCAGAATATGAGAGATGATGGGATATTATCAGCTATAATGTTATTTCCTATTAGTAGGTACCTGCGGTGTGATGCATAATTTCCTGTCACATGACCACTTCCATCACATCCAGGAGTTGGACAGCTGGGTGAGAAAACATAATTAGAGAAGAATACATTTCAAAGATTTGTAGATATCATTTTGCTATCTTACTGAGCAACCAAGGATTTTTTTTCAAATATGGGTGAGCTCAGCTAATGATGATCCACTCTGATACTTAGTGACTAAAGAAGTCCAAAGTTCTGTGTGCCAGTAAGAACAAGTAGAATGGTCCAGAGAAAACTAACGTTTATAAAGCAACTAATGACAAACTCAGTAATTTCTTTTAATTTCAAGTTGTTCAAATAATTTAGCTTAGTTAAAATCATGACCTATGTTCTGGGCTTGTCAAGATAAAGTGATTTTTTAAAAAAGTATGTTTTTTGAAAGTATAATATTACTATAAAAGTTACACAATAACAATTATGACATTATACATTTTAGTAGAGCAGCTAGGTGGAGCAGTGGCTAGAATGCTAAGCCTAAACTCAGGAAGATCAGTCTTCCTGCATTCAAATCTGGCCTCAGACACTTAACTTGCTGTGGTACTCTGGGCAAGTTACTTAACCCTGCTTACCTCAGTTTCCTTATCAGTAAAATAAACTGGAGAAGAAGATAGCAAGCGCTCCAGTATCTCTGCCAAGAAAACTCTAAAAGGGGTCATAGAGTGGGACATGACTGAAATGACTCAACAACGAACATTTTAATGGTTGGTTCCCCTGATAATTCTCAAATGGACACCAAAGCTATCACTGACAACTTTCCTAGAATATTTTCAAGAGAAAACCAGGTATTGACTATTATACATGATCATTTTAGAAACAGTTCCCTTCATCACAAGAATCAGTGTGCCCCAAAAGTCTTAGTAAAAAACTGTACTTAAAACAATTAGCAATGTTTTGGGACAGTGCATTATGAAAATGATAGTATACACGATGGAAATGTAAAAGGAAAATTTCAAAGTTGGGAAGCTACAGACTGTTTAGAAATAGCATAGCAGTTAATTGAAGAGGGAACAATGGATATTTTCATGTAATCTCCTCCTGTATATAAATCTCCATTTGAATCAGTTCAAACTCGAACGAAACAAAAATAGCTCCAGACAATAATTCTTCTATACAAATAGGCTTTTCAGGCTGCAGCAGGACAAACATTGACTAAAATCCATTCCTTTTTATTTCTTTCTATTCTATCAAAAACTTAGGAAAGTGCATTTTTTAATTTTTAAAAAACAAAATAGGAGTCCTCATCATAGCAGTTCCATAACTCATTACGTTCATTTTGATGCTGCATAAAAATGATACATTTAGGATAAACAGAATCCTGTCCAACCTACCCAGTGCTAATGAGAACAAAAATTAGTGAAACCACTTGTGCATTCGACTTCCTTTGGGTATGCTATTTGCAATGAAGGCCTTTCTATGTGTTTATAGTGTATGTATATCACCTACCCTATTCAAGACAACTTTCTCTTAGACATCTCTTAGACATGTACTATAATTTCATTACATATGTTCATATCACAATTTATATAATAATGAGCACCTTTCAAGTAAAATTCTTTCCTCACATTTTCCTCCTATTTCCAAGTAATCAAAGACAACAGCAGAAAATAGTAGAAATAGTAGGGAAAAAAAATCACCATTTAGCAATGGAGTTACCCAGTCTTTCCTTGAATATTTTGCTGATAAAGTGATCTGACTGTGAGCTGACTTTTCTTCTCAGCAGGTCCCATTTTAGACACATTACCACCTACTGTGCTGGGAAATCATTTTGCACAACTTTCAAAAGTTCTGCACTACCCAAATAAGGGAAAAGGGAAAGGAATAAGCATTTATTAGGCACCTTCCATGTGCCAGAGACTGAGCTAAACACTTTACAAATATTAGCTCCTTTAATCATCAAAATTCTGTGAGGTAGGTGCCTTTACTATCCTCATTTTACAGTTGAGAAAACTGAGGCAAACAGGTTAGCTACTTGCCTAGAATCGTATAGCTCTTAAATCTCTGAGGCTGGATTTGAACTCAGGTCTTCCTGGCTCCAAGCCCATTACGTTAGTCATTATGTCACCTAAGCTCTCTCAGAAAATTTGTTTATTCAACAAATATTTATCAAGTGTTTATCATGGGCCGTTGTGCATATTTAGTGTGGGTGAGATACAAAATATAGGTGGAACAAGATCCTTGTCCTCCCAGAGCTTATTGTGTAAAAGGTTAAATGAAAATTACATATTAACTCTTTTGAAATAAAAGATTGTGAGTTACATTTGAAACATCTAGAGGAGGTATTGTGTAGTAATGCTCTTTACATCTGAAAATTGGATTCTAGCATTAGTCCAATAAATAGTGATCTGTGACCTGGGGCAGCTCCTTTCCCTATTCTGTGTTTCAGTTTCTTAACAATACAATAAACAGTTATTGGGTACCTATTATGTATAAGACACTGTATTATGTATTAGTACCAAAAAGATAAAAATGACAGAATCCTATCTTTCAAAAATCCAAATGTTTCATATTGGAGATGTGGGGGTAGGAATAATACAGATATATAAATCAATATCATATCAGGTACAATGTGAACAGTGGAGAGATTTAGAGACGTGTAGAAGAAGGCAGAATGACTTTCACATAGGTGGACCAGAGGAGAGAAAGATTTTAGCAGGAAGAGATAATGTGCTCCAGCTGTAGGGGATAGCCTATGAGAGTTTACTAAGTGAGAGAGGGCAACATGACACAGAAGAACAGTCAAAACATCTTTGAAGAGGAATAGAGTGAAATAAGATTGGAAAGGTAGGGGAAAGCTTGATGATGAAGTAGAAACAAAATACATGTGCTTGCTATTTAAATAATAAATCTGCTACATAGAAGACCAGTTAAACATTTTCAAGCCTATTGTGCAAAGAAGCCAAAGGAGAAAAAGGAAGAAAGAAAGAGAGAAAAAAAGGAAACAAAAAAAGGAGAAAATGGTATAGAAGAAATGGGATTGAGTTATGAGTTAGAAAACTCAAATTCAAGTCCCATGTCTAACACTAGTTTTGAAGTCTTAGCTAAGTCACTTGGGTAAGGACCCTCTGAATGTGTCAGTTTTCTCATTTCTAATAACAATAATAATGGCTAACATTTTACAATACTTTAATAAATAGGATTTAACTGGATAATCTCTCAAGTCTTTTTTGCTCTAATATTTTATATTTTACAGTAGGGAAAAGAAAAAAGGAAGAGAACAGGAAAATGGGAAAGGTAATGATACTAAGATTATGACCTAGAGTTGAAAATGTTGTATAATGTGGCAGAAGTCATTATGAAAATATCAAGATTAAAAAAAGGAAAGCATATTATCTCCCTCAATGAGTCTCACTCAGCCTCTGAAATAAATTCAAGGATAACAGATGACATCATAGAATTCAACTGTGGTTGAGTCAAGCAGGTATAGAGTGGTAGAAAGTGTTTTTATATTTTAAGAACCTAACAATTAAACAAATACATGGTCGGGGGCAAGGAGGAGAGCGAAGTAATGTATTTGAAGTATGACTACAAAATAATGAGGCAGTATTTTTTACAAAAGGAATGACTCTTCCAGAAGTCATCTAAATGAACAATATCTGTTCAAGTTATCCCCTGGGGAAGTCATGTACATATTCTAAGGATACTGCCAAGGTATTCTCCTTTGTGATTATCTTTAGAGAGAATTGGTGAGTCATACAACAAAACCAGTTTCATTATTAGTTATAACCAGTTTTTCACTCAAACTGATACTGCTCAGTTTCATTACTAACTCTACTAAAGACTGACCTCTGAATAACTTGATTAGTAGTTAAAGTCAAATCCATCCTCAAAGGATAAAGAGATATCATTGAAGATATTAAAAAGAAAGAACTGCAGGCTCAAACAACAATTCCAAAAACATTTTTAGCAATAGTAGGATTATTATAATAGTATACATAGCCTTAAAAGTGATTATTTTAATGAGGATGAGCTTTAAAATGCTAATGTTGAAACATTGCTAAATTTAATTATAAGACTCATGAGGTTATATAAATTCTGGCATATTTGTTAAAAATCAGACTTTTAAAAAATAGAATATATACATGACTTCCTTAGGGGACAACTTGATAAGACAATTTTCATTTAGATGAATCCTAAAATATTCATTCCTTTTAAAAACAATAACTTACTTTATAGTCATATTCAATATACATTACTTTCTCTACTTTGCTATCTAAATCATAGGTTCTTAAAATATAAGAACACTTGCTACCAGTCTGCCCCTGATTGACTCAGCCACAATTGAATGCCTCACACACAGGACAATAGTACTAATATTGTTCAGTACTTATAATAGAATGTAATATATAAGAATAGGAAAATTAATCTGGATGAAATATTTTCAACTATCTGTGTGCAAACAATTGTTGGCTATATGCCACATTTTACTTATGCCTGCCATGCATCTCTCTATGACTGTTTGTGTCAGCCCCAATTTTGATTTTTTTTCAGTTGTTGTGTTTCATGCTTTCCAGTAATGAAGTATCACTGGGAGGGTTTGTTGTTGAGTTGTTTCAGTCCTGTCTAACTCTTGGTGACCTTATTTGAGGTTCTCTTGGCAAAGATAATACAGTGGTTTACCCTTTTCTTTTCCACTTCATTTTATAGAGGAGGAAACTGAGCAAACAGTGTTAAGTGACTTGTCCAGGGTCACATAGCTAGTGAGTATCTGAGGTCAGATTTGAACTCATGAAGAAAAGTCTTCCTAACTCCAGAACCTCTGG